>NC_056741.1:285687063-285722063 GCF_019279795.1 Protopterus annectens | reverse complement strand
CCTTGATAAGTAAGGCAATCAGTATAAAAAGCAGTGCAGTCTTTATTTATTTATTTATCTAACTATCTATTTATCTATCTATCTATTTATTTATGTATTTATTTATAATTTGTTTACCAGGTAAATGAGCTGGTTTAATGACCCTTTGCAGTCATGACTTGGGTATAAGACATTATAAAGTGAATGGTATACAGTACACCTTTTTCATTGCAACAAAGATGGTCAGTCTTCTTGCACTAATTCCATTTACAGGGGGTGAAAATAAGTCAGCTTACTAACTGCTTATTAGTAGACATAAGCAAAGCTTCTGACTCTGCAGCTCACTCTCTCATTCTCTCAGAGCTTGCAAAACATAATTTCTCTGACCATCTGTCATTATCCTACACTCTGAAAAATGCTGTTAACAATGAACAGCTTTTTGTCAGGTTTCTCTGAGCATGGTTCATTAAAACATCATTTGCATTAATAGTTAGAGCCAGTGGTATACTCCAGTGTTTTTTTTTTAATCCATGTAACTAATAAATAAATAAGTAGGTACAGAAGATGAAATCTCCCACCAGAAGGCTGTAAGGGGACTTATCTCCCCTCTTCCCCGCTAAAAATATTTTTCCTTTTCTCTTGTATTTTCTGGATAAGTTCCTCAATTTACAAAAAAATCAATAAAGTATAAGTAGTGCTACAGTGATAGGTAAAACATAGGCAAAACAACAGCTGTCTGTTCTAGTTTTCATCACAATGAGTCTGTTATTATATTGTTTGCAGATAGATAAGTTGCATCAATTGCTAAATTAAGTTGTATGGTTGAAGTTTTTGTCTTTGTTGATAGTAGTATAGTGTATATTATGTTGCATTATTACGAGTCTGAAATAAATGAGACAGGATATTGCACATGTATTTTTAATACTTTGAAATACACTTGCAGTTTGATGGTAATGTATACATGGTAACAGCATTGCTTTGAAGTATAGCTTCAATTTGATTATATTGTCAACTGCACTGAACTGTTGCAGCTGGAGTAAAGAACAGAATTATGCCTTTTTTGGGGGGTTTGCCCCTTTCTCCATGGATGTGCAAACATGGATGAAGTAAAATGGAATATGTAGAGGGGTCTACTTAACTGCAAAAATGCTTGGTTATTATGTATTTGTAAAGGTCGATATTGCCATTACAACAGTGTTTCTTTTCACAGTAAATACAAGTGTTTGTTCACTTGACATACTGGCATGAATCCTTTAATGTATGTGTGTATCAGACTGCTCAGAATCGTCTTATTTCTTATCCAGCTCATGTCACTTTATCCACATGTCTCTTGCCGTTTTATGTTACAGACTCAGAAATACTTGCCAGATTTCTAGAAAAGAGACACTGAAAAAAATGTGCTACTGATGGCTAGTACTCTGCTTTAAATGTTTCCATTCAGGTCCTCAGGATCAGTGCACTCACATTTGTTTAGCCCAAGCATGGATGAATATTTTATTTTTGCATTTCTGATTGCAAAGAGTGCAGATATTTGTAGGAGCACTGTAAGATTATTGTGTGAAGAAGATGAAACTACCACTGTGACCCAAATGATACCTGAGTTTGATTAACATCTCAGGTGTTGGAAAATCTAAGGGGGTGAGAGTGAGTGGCCACTGGTAAATTGCCTGTTCTGGGGGGAGGGAAGCAGCTCTGGCTGACCACATGGGTGACCCCTAGAATGAGCACCGTGTACTGCACCCACAGAGCTTGGACCTGTCGAGCACATGCTGTCCCCATGCAAGTGGACATGCATAGGAAGACGCTTACAGAAATATTCTGCCTGTAACAGGCAGCACTTAGTGAGTCTTTAAAGATCTTCCACAGAGAGGAGGAATTCCAAGAGGGTGTAGGCTGCTCTTCTGGACCTGAAAGATAGCTTGCTGCCTGCTACCCAAAATCTTATCCTTGGAAGAAGGAAAAGGCTGATTTATGTACCCTGGGCAAAATTAATACATTTTTGGACTCTTGCCAATCCTGGGGATGCTTATTTTTTACTCCAATGGAGCAAATGTGACAGCAGGGTAATGCTAGTGAAGCTATTAGGGAGACCTGATAGAAGAGCAAAAAATAAATAAATGATAATAAAAAAATACCTCATCATCATCAGAGATGTTGGATGCGTAGCTATCACAGACTACTGCAGAAGGAGAGGACCAGCAGACTGGAAAAAGGCAGCTGCAGTTACCCTTCTAGTTTTCCAAAGAAGATGTAGACCCAGCAATGAAAATTTTAAATTGATGAACCTGATGTTGGTTGCAGAAAATGTAATGGAGAAAATTCTTAAACAGATGTAGAAGGAACACTTGGAGTACAGCCGTCTCAGAATACCAGAACAAAAATAGTTTCATAACAAGGACTGTCTGTCAGTTCAATTTGATACACTTTTCTGATACAAATATGGGCTTCCATTATGATCAAGACACAATCAAATAGAAAAAAGAAGCAAAACTCCTCAATCAGACTTAATAGAGAATACAGCAGACCTACAACATACCAGTGTTTATGAAACCAATCACTTTTACAGAGGTGCAAGTCCCCCTTGCACCCTACACCTTCTAGAATTATGTATATTACTCTTTGGTTACAATGCAGTGGAGAAAAGAGAATAAAACCCAAACAGTGCAGAGCAGTCTTCCCAAGTGACCCCAAAACAGTGCAGAACAGTCTTCCCAAAAACAGTGATCCTACTGCACCTAAATATCAACACTACAACCTACAATCAAAAGGTAAAATTGACTAGCTGTGTTCAGACAGTTAAATCACAATCATAAGGTCATTGACAACACATAGGGGGATGTTACAAAGACACATAGATAAGGCTTTTGGTCAGATACTTTGATGCATATTGCCAAGTAAGGTTTAGGAATGGGGGAAAGGAATGCTGTGATGGGTACAGGAATGACTGACTGGCAGGTCACAAAGGCTGAAAGCAAAGGTGAAACCATCAGCAGAAAAGAAATTGACTAGTGTTGGATCTGGGAGTTGTCCTTCTTTAGTGTGCATATCACAAACACACCAGACAGTACTGCAAATTGGGCCATTTTCTCTGTAGATGACAGCAAGGCAGGTGCTTCTACAGAAGTTAAGGAAAATGCTAGTATGGGACTTGAACCTAACAGCAGGGTGGGTGAAAAGATGACAACTATATGAATTGGCTGAACAACAGGGGTCCTTGTTAAATCAAGACCATGAAATGGCAAAAAGTAAAAGGTATATGTGACATAAAGGTATTCCACAGGTAACTGAAGAAATTAGTTAACAGAAGAATAAAAACAGAGATGAGACAAAAAGCCAGGGATATAAACAGAGGGAAAACTATAGCATTTATGTTTCATGTGAGTATTTATTTTATTTTATTTATGTATTTATTTAGGTATTGCATTTGTATGATGCATTTGTTTACTACGATAGTCTATTTGAGTAGATAATATACCCCTTTTCAGTGGAAACCTGGGGAGAAAAGCTCCAACAGGAATACTAAGTAACCAGTGCTTCAACATGTAAGCAGTTTCTGGTATGCAATAAATGAAATGTGATGTATAAACTGAGTGTAGTGGAAATGATTCAGGGTAGACCACAAAAATGACATATGAGTTACAACAACAATATACTGAGTCAAACAGTGTAGTGCAAAACCACTGCTATTGACAAAAAAATTCACCCTGAGGGAGCATACTCCAGGGAAAGGAAATTCACAGTTTACCCATACAGTACAATGGCGAGGTCTCATCCGGAATACTGCATAATATTTGGGAGGCTATACAGAGAAAGGGAAATAATATACAGATGGCACTGTTTGTGCTGCATGTTTGAGTTATGAGAGAAGAGAGGCTGGGACTCTTCATGGAGTTGAAGCATGGAAGGTCATACTCTTGATATGTGAGATTATGAACAGTGAATGTGAAGGAATGGATGTGGGAGGGAAAGATGAGGGAGGAACAAAAAGTGCAGTTAAAGAGTGTAAACTACAATTTAGATCAGAGGAAGTACTTCTTCATTGAAAGGGTGGCTCACTCTTGCAATGAGTTATCTAAATAAAACATAACTCAGTGGAAACCTTCCAAGCAAGTATGATAGCAGACTAGAGATGCAAATAATTGCATTGTGTTGCATTATATATATATATATATATATATATATATATATATATATATATATATATATATATATAAATGCACACCTTTGACATTCAGTTTATTATTCATGTATTTAACATTTGTTTACTGGGAAAGTCTGACTTGTAACAAACCAATTTTCAGGGGAAACCCAGGGAGAAATGCTCCAGCCACATGTCTTTGTAATGTGTGCAGAAACCAGAGCATGCAGAGGAAAGACACACAGATGCAGGGAGGACATGCAGACTCCACACAGAAGGTACCCCAGCCAAGAATCGAACTGCAGAACAACTTGCTGTGGGGCAACAACACAAACTGCTGCACCATCTTGCCATCTCTACACTTCTACATGAATGCTGGCATTTCTTTGGCCTTGGACATGTTCTGTTGCTCCTACATGCAATATAATGATAGCAATATGAATTCCCATGCAAATAAGACAAAAATACTGTTTGTGCTGCATGCTTGAGTTATAAGCTGCTAGACAATCCCTTGTATTTCTCTGCATGAAGTTCTCACAAAAACAGTACAAAAGAAGTGAGGTAAAGAGATACAAACCAAGTAACCTAAGGAGCTTTGGACTATCATAGTACATACTGACTAGAGAGGGGTTTATGCCAAGAGATCATCTGGTATATCTACCTAGAAAAGGTTTTAAAGTTATGTTTGAGCTGATATAGTGTAGCCTTTTCTTCATAAGCACTAATGGCTTTTGCTAAATGGTTCTTTTGAAAATACTGTAGCTGTTGGAGTGGCAAGTAAGCAAATAATTTTACTTATGCCATTTGGTTTCATTTCTGCAATGTAATTTGAAAAGAAAAACGTGTATATCTAGCATCATATTCCCCCCATCATTTGTTGGCATTGCAAATTCACTTGATTCATGTTTATTTTATCAGGGCAAGGACATCAATTGCAAGTATCTGAAAATATCTGAAAACTCCGCTTCTGTAGCTATTCATTATGTTTGCATCTCTTTACTTCAGTTGCTTTGCATTGCTGTTGTGAGAACTTATGCACAGATTTACAGATACCCTGTTTTGTACTGCAGTGATAGCATTAACAATTAGCTTGCCCTACATAATGCTTTGATTTTAGGGCAGCCCAGCATATGGTTAGCCTTGTGTACTGTAGACAAACTGCTCACAATGCCTCTGCTTCCCACGGTTTAGTACAGGAATCTGTATGTATGCCTCACGCCCTGGTAATGACCAACCAGACAAGAGTGACAGGATCTATAACCACAGCTGTGACTGCCTCTTTTTTACCCATGAAGTTAGGAGGATGTGCCTTACATTCTGAAGGAGAACTGCCTTCACTTAGCAAGTCTGTTTTCTGTAGATCCTGTGTTTCAAATCCTGATTTGCATTCTGTTGTTGTTCCAGCTTTAGTGAGATTTAATAAATTTGGTGTGTTTCTGATTTATACTGTGGTGGGCAAGCGCCTTTTCAAACTGGAGTGACTTAGTCTGTGTATTTGTTAAATCTCTGAAAGAACCAAAAGAATGAAAAGAAACAGAAAATGTTAATTTTTGAAAAGCAGTTAAGTCTAGAGCTTAATCTCTTAGATTCTGTCAGTTTAAGTCTATTGAATTACATGACTTTGTCTTTGAATTGTACATACTGTTTTGTCAAGATTTAACCCATATAAGTTTTCAAATTCATTACATTAAAGAAAAAAAAAGACATCTTATCAGGGAAAATATTTGGAAACAAGTTTTGATTGACTGACTGACTAGCTGAGTGATTGCTTATTTGCTAATTTCTTGCCCTTTTACTTAATTGTAAGAATACTATACACAAAATTCCCCACGTTAACACGTGACACACTAAAGCACATCAGCATAAATGTGGATAAATATAAACAGTTACTTAAAGTAATGCATAAACTGTTCTGATTTAAATGGTTATATTCCTTTCTTCCATTCTAGCATTTATGTCTGTACATTTTTTGACAAAAAAGGAAATACTTTAACATAACTGAGAGAGAATTTTGTCACTATTTTTAATCTGTGTTTGCACACCTGTTGTTTCATGAGCTAAATGGAGCAGTGCATTTTGTAGAATGGTTTGCTGTAGTCTTATAAAACGATACCTTTAAAGTATAGTTGTTCCAGAAATAAAATAGGTGATATCTGATAAATATATTCGTGCATAGCTTTAAGTCTTGTGACATCTACTGTGTCTGTGTGTTACTTGTTAAATCCCAGAAATGACAACCTCCTTTTATTATGATACATGTATTAAAGAAGTCAGTACTAATTCTGGGTAAATGCATGCAGGTCAAGACATAATGGCCAAGCCAAAATTAAATACAGATCTGTATGTTTCTTATACTCAGCAGCAATCCCCTCTTGTAACTGCACAAATGTACAGATAAACCATGAACATTGCAATCGTTTTTTTTTCTGTTTTGTTTTAATAATACTGTTTGCCCCTATCTTTCCTCTGACCATTAAGTTCCCTTTCCCTTATTAACCCATTGTTTCCCCACTTCCCCCGTGTTTGAAGACAATGAGACAGCAAGGCAAGAGCCAGGGATCAACTGTAGGCATCATGAGATGAGTTAATGGATTTTCTGAAGGGTCCTCATAGCTCCCCCAATGGGTAAGAAAGAAATGTGTAATGTTGGCTTTGTTGATTAAGGTTTGGATACACTATTCTGTACCCGTATGAAGCTCAGCAGGAGTATTGTGCTCTTTTTAGTGGGTTCTCAAGACACCCAAGTCCCTGCTGCAGAAACTGCCCTTCTGGACATTCCCTGAGATAGTACTCCACAAAAACAGATATGCCAAGTCTCAGGCAATTACCTTACATTCCTCTGCGACAAGCTTTTATATCACCTGGGCCACTTTTAAACTTGGGTCATCCCAATCAGGGATAATATCTCTAAACTCTCTCCTAGCTACAATCACTACAATGTTTTAAAAGCAAAGTACAATGAAGCAGCAGTTAGAAATATGAATGTGCTGAAGGAAAGCAGCAATAAAATATTAGATATCTACAAAATACGAATATCTTTAGCAGCTTGTTCTGTCTTCGAGGAAGAGTACTTCTGATATCAAAATGGCCTAGGAATAGCTTACATAATCTAGTGGTATGGATGTCTAAAACCAGGATTAGAGCCTGTCTCCATTAATTTTCATATACTTATAATAATAATAATAATTATTATTATTATTGTTGCTGTTAAGATAGGAGAATTTCATAACAAAAAAAAATCTAGTGCAGAAATAGCTCTAGACTTCATTGTATTTTAAGAATTAGGTTAAAACTTTTGTTTGTAACCCTTTTGCTATAAACTGCAATGTGAAAAAGTAGTTTTCATTTTTTTAATTTTCTCAGTGTTTCATTTTTTTTAATTTACTCAATATGAATGACCCTGCAAAAGTCATACTATTATTCTGATAATATATCACGTCATTTGGAAAGCTGAATCAGATGACAAACTAAGGCTGGTTTGGTCAGATCTGTTGCACATTGGATTTCAGTTTGTAGAGGTAGATTAATGGGTAAGCACTATGCTAGAAGGCATTTGTATGATTTTCTGCCGTGCCCACTTTGAAAAGGATTCCAAGCATCATTCATATATATATTCCATACTTTTCCTGTTTTGTTTCCTGCTAAGGGTACTTGCCTGTTAGCAGGACTCACACTCTTAACTAAGTACATACATTTCTCTTCAAGGACAAAACAGCAACACACACACACACACTGTGACAACATCTGTAACATCTTTGAAGCCAGAATTCTCAGTTTGGGCTTCATCACAGATTTGAGTATGCAAGATTTTGCCCCCTCCTGACTAAATATATCAATCCTGATATCTTAGTCCATTAGAGTAACTACTGGTCTTGTCTGCACAGTAGGTGCTGACATGTTGTGTGTCAGAAAGTCTAATTGCATCCATTTAATCTCTGTCTGGTAATTTGGCTATTTATTGGTAAAGTACTAAGATAAATAGTCCATCCTGTCTTTACCAGCAGAAACAGCCTGGCATTAACATTAGATCTATTGTTCTTTTTGTTTTTCTTCTCAGCCTATGCTACAGTTCTCTTTTTCTGGCATCCCAGTTACAGGCGTGGCTGCTATGTGTCAAAATCTGGATTGGTGGTAAAGGTGGGCATGATTTCAAGTGAATAATAAGCAGAAAGACAAGACAAACACTTAGTAAAAGAATACATATTTCAGTTTGTTGTCATTAGCTCTGATAACCATGGATAATAAAAGAGGAAGGTCAACCCTCTTAACATTTTCTTGTCAAAATGGATGACCAAATGTGTGAAAAATGAGCAAAACATGTGACAGGTCAACAAAAATTGTTTCACTAATCCATTGCATGACAGTACACCAAAATTTGCAATGTGCATTTAAGTCTGGTCGTGGCACATTTTTGTGCATTTTATTTTAATGTCTAACTGAAAAAGACAGAATACCATCTTTGTCTCATAAGGATGACATATTTATGAAAAGTGTACTAGCAGGTGTTGCTTGGCTACTACACTTAGCTAATGATTTATAAACCTAGATATGTAGATTTGATTTCTTGTCAATCAACTTTGCAAAAAATGGTTAGCCTGAATGACTCATTTGCATCTCTATGCTTAAAGAGGCTCAGAAAAGTTAAGTTTTGGCATTATACTTTTTTTCAGATTAGCCATTCTCCCTAAAGCACCTTATGATATGTATGTACATTTCAAAAATTGTTTATGTTATACGGCACATTTAATCTAAGCAGCATGCTTTTAGTTATCTTACTGAATTCATCTTCTCCCATGCTAATGTTTCTGATAAAAAGGGAAAACAGTGACAAATGAGATATACAGAAACACCCTCCCTCATCCAGCATATAGTAGAAGGTAAAGTTAAGTTTGGTCTCTTGTAGGGCTCTGGCATTGTTGACTCTTTAAGGTTTGAACATCCTATGTAAGCAGCTATTTCTAAGCCAAAGTTCATATTAGTGGGGGAATGGCAAATGATGCTGCAGGTTGGGGTGGGAGATATGGACCAGTTTTCTACAGAGTTGAAATAGTTAATTAAAACAAAAGCCCATTTTCCTGAATAGAACCCCAGATAATTTGCAGAAGTCCCTGTCTAGACGTTGATAGTTCAAGTTCAAATCTAAATCCTACCGTCTGCATATTAAGTCCACTGTCTGTACCCCTCCTCCTTTTCCCAAACAAGCCTCTATCTTTGTCTTTCCTTAAACAATCAGTCTCTGACAGACTAGTCTGGCAGCAGCCTTCCCGCATTCCGACCCCCTTCCATTTTATTGCAACCTTCCCAGACCTTTGCGGCAGGGCCTGCTTCAACATATGGATTCTTTGAAGGGGGTGAGAGGCAGACAGCTAACACAGAAATTCTGTTCATGTCTGGTTGCAGATTCCTTTCCTACATACTCACAACCTGATGCATCTTGGATGCTCAGGTAGGCATCACTATTGTGTCTTTTCAGGAAATGGCCTTGATCAAGAATTTGCAAACGGCAATAACAAGCTAGTAATTTATACCAAGCTGTTAAACTGCAGGATCTGTCTACACATTTTGTAACATTTTATGATTATTAATATTATGATTCTAAACAGAAGTAACCCAACAAAATTGGGTGACTAAAAATTCAACACCCCCCTCTTAAGAAAAATAAAACAAAAAAAGAACAATGAAAAAGGACTGCAATAAAACAACAACTATGTTCTCCCTAGTGAGGGCCGTTTCTTCCTGATAAAAGCTTAGCTAGGAAGAACCCTTTGCCCTGACACAGGAGAAAGGTTAAATGCCATGTCATGGGGCGTGACAAGAACATCAAAAGCATCAGCACTACAGTGTACAGAAACCAGTCCCTGAAATGTTTTGACACTCTTTAAAATATATTATTGCCAATAGGTCAAAGTTTAAACGGAAGTGTGTTGACCTTTTTCTTGTCATTATGGCAATTAGCTCTTTTTTAACTTAAAGTAACTTTTAGGCCTCTTTCCAATTTAGCAGTGTTGCTATGATTTATTTGGTTACAGCTTGTTAAAGGGAAACTTTTTATCCCTTGCTAATGACGTAATCTTTCTTCAAAGTTCTTTTAAGTACACACCTGAAACAGAATTATTAGTATATTTATCAGTAGGGAGCAGTGTTAGAAAACTTTGCAATCTGACATCTGTATCTCATAACTACAAATGGACTTTTTATTATAAGACATAATTTATCCTGAAATGATAGGAACATGTCAGAAATTAATCAGGTCCCATCTTTGACCTCCATTCAAAGATATGCATATTGAGGTCCTGCTTAAAAGATGGCAAACATAATTCAACACTGCCAAAGCTTAAGAGATGTTTCACAATGTTGATAGTTTCTAGTGGCAATATGTCTCACAGAGAGTTTTCAACATATTCACTCACATGCCACAGTGAGAATATATGGTTTAGTGTACCTGCAAACTTCCTGCTGAATGCATATGCAATTCATGCAGGCTGTCAGTGTTCACCTTAAAATGCATAGTAAAACAAAAAATATAAGGATCCCTTTTCTAGAAACTAATGAAAACATACTTCTGAGAGTGCCAAAATGTACAGGTGTTGAACTTTTGGCTTCTCTAACATCTGAAAACCATATGAAGTGATGCAGATCATAAACTACATCTTAAGTTATTCATGCCCCATTATACGCTACCTGTAAGTTATTCATGCCCCATTATACGCTACCTGTAAGTTATTCATGCCCCATTATACGCTACCTGTACGTTATTCATGCCCCATTATAAGCTACCTGTCTGTCACTGTTTTCATACTTTCAGCTATATACTGTATGTATTCTGCAGGGCGAAGCCAAAACTCTCTACTGAAAATTGATTCACATGAGTTCAGAGATGTTGTTTTCTTTCTTTCTCACTTTTTCCCTTTTCTTCTTCTATTTTTATTTATTAAAATATGGTTTATTCTAAATATTTGCAAAACAAATAAAAAATATAGCCAATGCAATATTGAAAATTGTGAGCACAGATAGGTTTAAATAAGTTAAAATTGTCGAGCTTACTAATTTAGACTTCTAACAAACAGTGATTTGGCCAGAAATATATATTTTGCAGACAAACCTCATACTAATGTCCTCAGTACCTACCTGTCATTTAAAAATGCAATCAGCCCTCAAAATGTTACCACTACATGTTTCAGAACAGACACATTTTTGTCATCTGCTGTTATTTAAAACCAAAGAAATACTTCTTTTACAATAAGCATGTTTTGTACAGTCCTATGTAGTAAATAGTATTTTAAACAGTTCTTAAATTATGTGCTCTTTGAGCCATAGTAATAGTGAGAGATGCTCAGGAAAAAAATGTGCTCATTATGAGTACTCAGAGTATGCCCAGCTACACCATTGTAAGTAAGTTACCAGACATGCAGTATATTGTTTCATTTGCTTGTAATTACCAGATAAAAATCAGATACATTGAAAACTATTAATTTGTTTAAATGAAGCTGTTTATCCCATTGTTAACTGCCTGATAGTAAATTTTGATTTTGTGCAAGTTGTTTTAGCTGGTCTAATGGATCACCCCGGGAAAGAGGCACTTATGCATATATATATATATATATATATATATATATATATATATATATATATATATATATAAAATTTATGTATGTATGTAGGTATGCATTTGTATTTGTTTACCTTACCTAAAATAGTATATGTATTACGTTTTGCAGTAAAGCAGTTATACAAACAAGCACTGTCCTTGTTTCCTTTACATTTAAAAGAACTACAGCTAATTCACTGTTTCACTCTTTTACTGCTTTTTTTTTGTTTTTATCATTTCAACAGTATGTGAACCCATATTAGATGCAATCTGAATAACGCTATTAGAAAACAATTGTTTTTTCTGCGGATTGACAAAAGCTGAATAGGATTTTAGGACTTGGTTTAGGTGAAAGCTACATTATAGTAATAAACTAGCTTCATTCATTGGCTTAAGATACAGAAACACAATACAGGAAGTATATCAGCTGTAATTATATTTCTGAGTTACCATGGGAATTAATTACAAATTAATTATAGTGAACTATTGCAATAAGAGAGAGGTTCCACCAGAATCCATCAGTAAATGTAGCACTGATCTAGAGTTAAGAAAGAAAATCTTGAATCTGATGCAACATAGTTACAGCGCTATGACAAAATGCAGCAGCAATTACCTTACAAACACGTATTAAAATACTGATGACGGATGATCTTTGTACTCTCAAGTTGTAGTTATCCTTCTACATATGAGCAGTATTTATTCATTCATTTGTTTCTTTGTTTATTTATTTATTAGTTACCCAGGTAGATAGCCTGAGCAGAAGGCTCACTTCAGCTATGTCTCAGGCCAACCCTTCTGCACTGCAATATGTCTAGTGACATTTTTCAAGGCAATATAAATGTTAGTTTCAACTGTAAATAAAGCACCTTAACCCTAAAGAATATGTTAAAAGTTTTGACTAGTACAGTTAAAAAAAAATAAAATGTGAAACTCATAAGAGCTTTCAAGATGGCTTGCAGTTCTAGACAGAAATCTGGTTTAGACATGTGAAGAGACAGAGCAGCACAGAACATTTCTAGTTCATAGGTTCATATCTGCCCTAGGGCATTTATAAGCCTAGCCAGAATGTGTTGGCTTTTGCCTCCCATTTGGATTTGATTAGATTCCTGAGCCTCTGTCCAGCAGGGCCACAGAAGTGATCCCTGGAGTAAATTTACAATTTCCCATCCACTCATCAAGATTTTTCTTGAAGAGGGTCAGCGAGGGGCTCTGCCTAACATGGATTGGGATTTTATTCCAGAGCGAGGGAAGCCTCTGGGATATGAATCTATCCCTCCAGCTTGTCCTGTTTATTGTTGTGCTGAGGTTTAAATCCCTGGAACGTGTAGCTCTAAGGGATTTGGTTTTCTTGAGGTGGAACATGTCCATTAATTCCGGGTTAGACATGGCCTTGTACGTCAGGCAGAGATCACCTCTGAGTAGGCGGTAAGCAACTGAGTAGAGCTGGAGTTTCTTTAGTCTAGCTGCATAGGGCATCTGTTTGAGGCCCACGATCCTCTTGGTGAGGTACTTCTGGGGTCTTTCCAGCTGTTGCAGGTGTCGGGTAAGGTACATCCCAAATGGGGCGTTGTACTCTAATATGGGCCTAATGAGGGATGAGTAGAGGGGCACAATGACCTCTCTTGATCTAGATGTGAACCCTTTCGTGATTAGGTGGGCTATATAGAAGGTTTTTCTAACTACTTTGGCAGTTGCACCGTACTTCATTTGTTTAGTGTGAAGTCATTTTTTGCTATAGGGAACAATACCCAAAGTTATTAGCTGCTGTACCTCTTCACCCATTTTCATTGCAACAGTTGCATTCAAATGCATGGTTAATTAATTATTATTGTTCTAAAGTTTGAGTAGTCGTATTAATTTCTAATGTCAACAAGTAACAGATTCCAACTGCCTGGCGTTACTTTACTCAAGGCTATCTCCCTTATATTCAGAACAGAAGTTGAACCTTTCTAAGGATACCCTCAGAGAAGACCTGCAGTTATGGATTGATAGTTGAGGATAGACTGTGGGAGGGTGGTGCATCCAAGTACTAGTAGCGATTTTGCCTTCTTAATGGATTAACTGTGATGCTCATATTACTTGAAACAGAAATAAGTGTAATAATTTTATATAGTGCTGATAGAAAATTATTAACATTTTGAACAGAACTATTAGCTACTAATTGTGAGGCATATTCTGGTTTTGGAAGTAATAAGTTAACTGTAATGCCATTCTGGACTGAGACGTGAGGAAGCCAGGTATCCTGTTATAGTATTTAGCTTGTTTAGTACCCTGTCTGTATTGACACTGGTGTGGTGCTTGGAAGATAAAGTGGAGGTGTAACCCTAAACAGTTTTTTTTTTATTTCTGTCTGATTAGTGTAATGCAGGGTCATAGATCTAAAAAGACAGAGCTGTTTTAACCATTGTGAACTACTAAACAATCTGCAAAATGATATATTTTTACTGGTTTATTAGTAGTAACCCAATCCAAGTCCATAAGAATCACTTTTCAGGCCTCTTTAAATTATTTCACTTGAACTAACTGCGTTGATTTAGCTTTGAATATAGCATTAAATGGGCATTTTGGAGGAAAAACACAATGTTACTGATAAAATTATAAAAGACTATTAGACTCAGATCTGAGGCTTGTGGAAGGCCAGTTTTCAATTTACTCAGATGAAAAAAAAAATGGCTCCTGTAGAAAGTTAAGATATTCTGTTTTGTTAAAAGTTAGAGAACCCCGATGAAGGTCCTTGAGATCCCAAACATTGGGGCTTAGACAGCAGTACAGGATGACTGGCTCTTTCAGATACTCTTCTTGAGTCAATAATTAAGGCTCTTGTTTTCAGACTCATTTTTATGCTGGAGTCAATGGTGTCTATTGCAAAATAAATAATAGAGTTTTGCAGCCAAAGTGAAATGCTAACTGCATTAGAAACTCTGGATTATTCTCACTGATATGGTTATACACCTGTTCATAATAACTGTTTGAACATTTTGTCTGTAAGACATAGATTAGCTAGGGGTATGATATTTTAGGAAATGAGGGAGAAGTTGATTTTGGCAGGGGATCAGGGGATTTATGAGTGCATGTTTAAATGTAGAGGTTCTCTATTCATTGTGAGGGCGAGGTTATAGATGTGGGTCAGTGGCTTGGCTATTTTGACAAATTTGGAGCACAGAGTGGCAAAGTTAGAACTGATAAACTATAATGTATCAATACATTTTCTAACTTTTTTATGGCTTTGAGGTGAAAGTAGGGGCTTTAGGAGAGTGATGATAAGAGCTGGTTCTGACTATGTGATAATAATAAAGGGTTGGAGATTTAGAGGGGTGTGTGGGTGTTCAGGAGGAATGAGAAAATGTAAACTTTATTTTGTTTGCAGGGTTATTGTCTATCACTGATTAGTATTTTAGGGAATCTCAGTCATTCCATTGATTGTTTTCCAAAAGATGTTAGGTTAATGGATTCATCATTTTTCCTCTTAGGTACAATGCTTTGGCTATGGCAGCAGTTATTCAATAGGTGGAATTCATTCAGAAGTTATTGTTGCCTTTCACATCCTTTGATGCCTTCCACTTCACTCCAATCACCTGCATTAGAAGCTGAAGTTAAGTGCAAACTTGCAGTACTGTGTTTTATTCTTCTGTTAAGTGCAAACTTGCAGTTTTAAAAGTACTGTATTTTATTTATTCTGTTACCTAATTGTTTCACCGAATAGTGTGCTGTGTGTCTCTCTGCAGTTAGTTCCCCACCCACTCTCCCTGTTCTTGTCTTGGTGTTAGTGTTGGTGGCTCTGGAATTGCCCACCCCTCCTGTAAGTCTGTATTAGAACACTCCTCCTGGGTCCATCTCTTTTGCTCACTTAACTGCGTACAGTGAGATCATATTCTGAGTCTAGTGTTCACTCTACTTAATACAGAGAGAAGATTTGAGAAGTTAGGTTCTTCCTTCCTCTCTCCTTGCACTTTACTGACAAAAAAATGCACTTTATTCATCTGCTTTTACTGTATTTGTGTTTCCTTGTACTTTATTTTGCTTTTGCCTCTTCTTAAAAGTTTTTTGTGTCTTTCGGCTTTTCCCAGTTAGGGGTCGCCACAGCGGAACTCCGGTCCACTAATGATTGGCAGTAGATTTTTACGTGCTGGCTTGCCGGGCCTAACGCACAACCTTCAATGAAGGAACGCCCATTCACGCATGTCGCCACACAGAAGACACTCTAACTGAGAATCGAACAGGCAACGTCTAACTGTGAGGTGTCAATGCTACCGCAGCACCACCACCGCAGTATTACTCAGTTTTATTTATTCTGCTGCACTTATTACTGCTTGGTAGTAGCCTGATTAAATTGTAACTATTATTGTAAGTCTTTTGGTTTAAGCACTTGGGCTTCATACCAGTTGTTTTACATCAAGAAGGTTTGTGGTCTGCACTGTTGTGGCAGGACAGGTAACTTACATCCTTCTAAGCTGGGAATTGCTGATTGAAGGCTCAGTGTCTGCTATTCTAAAAGTGTATTAGTTATGGTTTAAGCACTTGAGCTTCAGGCCAGTTATTCTACATTAAGAAGGTTTGTGGTCTGTACTCGTTAGAGGAGAGGCTGGATTCTGCCCTTCTGACCTGGGAATTCCTGGTCACCGGCTTATTGTGCCTGCTTATTTGAACTGTTTCTTTCTGAAACTGGTGCGCCTTGTTGCTGTAGCATAGACCAGATTCAGGCCTTCTGAATCTAGCTTTGTTTGTATAACTTGAGCACTGATCCAGGCCATCTTTTTTTGGAGAAGGCTCCCCTGCACCCTAGTGGCAGGAGTGTGCAGTTAGAACTTGTCTGATTGAAGACTGCTGGAACAGGGCTCAGTTTTGAGCTTTTTTCTGGTTAATTGGGTAACTTGTTTAAATCAGTCTGTTAGTTTTCTATTGTTTTATATATATATATATATATATATATATATATATATATATATATATATAATTGCACTTTATTCATCTGCTTTTACTGTATTTGTGTTTCTTCCTACTTTATTACTAGGGGCATTGACTACAACTCTGATCTGAGATATATAACAATGAGTATCCTTTTCTGTGCATTTAAAGTGTTTTTTTATTGTATCTGCTTTATTTTCTGAAAAAAATATATATACTTGTTTCCCACCTTTCTAAGCTAGTATAGGCCAGTTTTCAGGTTAGTGCTGAATTCAGGGCTCTGTTATAAGTCTCTGTGTTTGCTCATACCTTACTTGGATAGAAAGAAGTTTCTATGTTCACCTGTGAGAGACGGGAGCTTTGAGCAGCCTATCTGTCCCTGGAGGAGTGGTATCAGCCCATAAATTAGAAGTTTATTGACCATTTTGGGCTAATTTCTGTCTCTTTTCTTTTCCCTGCTACAAAAACCACATTTGCCCAGTTTTGCGCGCTGGGCAGAGCCAGTTAGCTACGGTATAACTATTTCCAGCTCCACAAAGTCTCCTCTTCAATTTTTCCCTTGGAACTAAACAAACTTTCAACTTAAGCACTCAAACCATTAATTTCTCAGCCCGGCACTTGCTCAAAACTCATAGCAAGCACTTATAAACCCTAGCACTAGACCCCCCCTATACTGTACAGAAGGACAAGGCTCTCTATTTGACCTTACCAGCCAATCAGTAAAACAGTTCACTGTACCTATCCAGGCATATCCAAATGGCAGTTTCAGGTGTACTCTCCAGTCCAGCTGGTGAATCTGGGCATTTTGAGGCAATGTTACAACTGCCTCATGTACACAGACAACCCTCTTCTCCTACCACCAAACTGTAATACATGCGAGAGATGCAATTATACAGCCAGATTGGAGGCTAAGCTCTCTCAACCCAAGACTGAATCAGACAGTCAAGAGGAGAAGGGAAATACTTGCATCATACCAGCAGTCTCACATAGACCCATTAAACCAGCACTGGCAAAAAAAACACATAAATACATGAAAACATACCTGGAGGCTCTAAATAAAAATCTGCAAAAGCAACAGAGGCCTCCAAAGCAGATATCCAAGCAACCTCCACCTCCCAACACAAACCATGAAACATATACTTCACAAAACCAGTGTGCCATGCAATCACAGCCCTTAAGGCAAAATAAAATAACATACCCAACACAGTAGTAATAGGTGACTCTATAGTCAGGCACACTGATGTCCCACTCACTAGGCTGAACAAGGAGAAGGTTACTGATAGCTGCCTGTCGGGTGCCAGGATACGCCACATAACACAAGCACTCAGGTCACTCCAGAACAAGTACAAATATGACTCTGTCATTGTCCATGTTGGTGTGAATGACCTGAGCCATACCTCCCTTGACTACATAAAAAGAGACATGAAAGAGCTCTCATCATGTAGCCCAGGCCGGTATGACCCTGACCCTGAGTGGCATCCTGCCCTCACCAAGAATAATAACACGGTATAAAGAAAAAAATTATCAATTTCAACAATTGGCTAAGTTTCTGGTGTCATTCAAAAGGGATCCAGTGTCTGTCCACCTGGGATGACATGCTCGACAAGCCACGCTGCTTCACTAGAGACTGCTTGCTCCTGTCACCCTTAGGCTTTCGAATACTGGCCAAGGATCTTGCCACCCCCATAGTGCCTTCTTTAGGCAAGGCACAAAAGACAAACCTACTGCTGTAACTAGCACAAGTAACAAAAAACTGAGGGTAATGCTACTCAATGCCAGAAGTCTAAACTTCAAAATGCACGCACTCGAGGCACTCCTCAGTATGGAGAAAATCGATATATGTGCAGTAACAGAAACCTTGTTTAAGGTTCCAGAGAGCACCCCAGAACTACCAGGCTACAACTCATACCATACATTTTGGTCACAGAACCCAGACCGAAATACAAAAGGCAGGGACATATCCATATTCATCAAGGACACCCACACCTCCATGTTAGTGGCACAACACAATGCTTCAGAGATCATCCACGTGCAACTAACAACAGGCAAAACTGCAATTCAAATTGTAGCTTGCTACAGATCACCCACCATGTTCCAGGACCCCCATTCCGCATTTCTGGAAACACTGGGAAACATAAAGGTCCTACCAAACACCCTAATATTGGGTGATTTAAATTACCCAAACATTAACTCGGAGAACTACTCAAGTACTAACTCCCTTGCCCAACATTTCCTAGAATTTATGAACTTAAATGCCCTGGATCAACAGGTCAACACTCCCACCAGAGGTGACAACATATTGGACCTGGTCATCACCAACATGGGCGACTGGTGTTCCACACTGGAGGTCAACCCCTTGCTGGTTAGATCTGACCATAAACAAATCACTCTGGATATCCACATTCTGCCCCCCTCTCCCTGGTCATGGAAACCACCGTGAAAAACTTTTCAAAAGCAAACTTCATGTTACTTAAGACCGAGGTCGAAAGTTTCAAAGCCCCCATGCTAAAGGATAACACTGTCCAAGCTGCAAAATCCTTTACTAATGCATTCTACTGGCACCTACAAGAATGCATGGATCGTGCTATGCCAAGCAAAACCAAGACTCACTCCTTCAAGAAAAGGAAACCAGTCTGGTGGACCCCTGCCATAAACAAGCTTTACAACAGAAGGAGGAAACTAGTACATCCCTGATCAGTATCAGCAAGAAACTATGATCCCTCATAAAATCATCCAAGGCTAGCTTCAAAAGAAAAATTGCCAAGGACTCCAAAGATAATCACAAGGCATTCTTTAGTTATGTCAAGAATCTAAGTGGCAATGCTCAGATCTGCTCATAGTTAATGTAGAATGGCACAAAATATACTGAACCAACCAATATCGCCAACATCCTGGCAAACAGGTTCACTGCAAACTTGACCCCCCCCTCACCCCCAAAAGGGCCCATAACCATACTAGAAGAATGTAGAGCCCCTGAAATCACAGACACTCAGGTTAAAACAGCCCTCTCTAAAGCCAAAAACACAGCATTAATGGTACTGGATGGTGTCCCAGTCTGCATCCTACACGAGCTCAAAGACGAACTAACCCCTCACCTAAACACACTGTTCAAACTCAGCCTCTCCACATGCAATGTATCCATAGAGTGGTGCACAGCAATGGTTATTCCACTCCACAAAGGTGGAGCCACAACAGATTCCAGAAACTATCGCCCTATAAGCCTGACTAGCTTGGTCTGCAAGGCTATGGAGTGCATCATCATGGAACTCATTAACAGAGACATTGGGAACCTCCAAACACTGGACCCAACTCAGTTTGGCTTTGTTAAGGGCAGATCATACCTCCTAAACCTGGTGGACTTCTTTGAGACAGTTACCAAGGCTATAGATGAGGGAAATGTGGTACACACAGCCTACCTAGACTTCACAAAGGTCTTTGACACCATTCTCCATTTTGGTATTATAGACAAGCTCATCAGCCTGAACATAAACCCCTATGTCACAAGATGGGCTGCCAACTGGCTCATGGACAGAACCCACATGGTGAGAGTTGTGGGAGCTAAATCCGACTCTAAACCTGTTACAAGTGGTGCTCCCCAGGGCTCAGTCCTAGGACCCCTCCTGTTCGGCATATACTTCTCAGAGGTACAGGCAAGCACAGGAGGACTATGGCTGACCAAGTTCGCAGATGACTGCAAACTAGGGGCTATAATTGACTCTCCAGCTGACACAGACATCCTCCAAAAGGGTCTCACTGAGATGAATACTTGGTGTCAAAATCATGGCCTCAAGCTAAATGCCAAAAAGTGCATAGTCATCCCCTTTGGAAAAAACAAAGTACCTGCAAACTACCACATAGGTGGTAGTCCCCTAAATACTTAAGACGTAATAAGGGATCTGGGGACCCAAGTAGATAGTAATCTCACCTTTGATAATCACATTGCCAAAGTGGTTAGAAAATCCTTCTATGTGGCCCACCTAATCACAAAAGGGTTCACATGCAGATCAAAAGAGGTCATTGTGCCCCTCTACTCATCATTCATCAGACCCATCATAGAGTACAATGCCCCATTTGGGATGTACCTTACAAGACACCTGCAACAGCTGGAAAGACCACAGAAGTACCTCACCAAGAGGATCATTGGCCTCAAACAGATGCCCTATGCAGCTCAACTGAAGAAACTCCAGCTGCACTTGGTTGCATACCACCTACTCAGAGGTGATCTCTGCCTGACATACAAGGCCATGTCCAACTCAGAATTTATGGACATGCTCCAACTAAAAAAAAACATATCCCCTCAAGCCACACATTCTAGGTATCTAAACCTCACCACAACAATAAATAGGACATGCTAAAGGGATAGATTCCTGTCCCAGAGACTTCCCATGCTTTGGAACACGATTCCAATCTACATTAAGCAGAGCTCCTCACTAACACTCTTCAAGAGAAACCTTGACGAGTGGATGAGAAACAGAAAGTTTACCCCGGGGATCACTTCAGTGGCTCTGCTGGACAGAGGCACAGGGAACTAATCTAAGGGGGTGGCAAAAGCCAACACATTCTGGCTAGGCTTATAAATGCCTTCGGGCAAATAGCCTAGTACCTACCCATGAACCTATGAACCTATGAACTTGTGTCAGACTTGGTCTTTGGCTTATATCTCTCTTCCTTAGTAACCATTTGTCTTGGGTAGTTGACATCCCTTAGTTGCTGCTGTCTCCTAGGGAAATGTTTATCATTTCTTAGGTTAAGGATATCAAACATTGCTGAACAGCAGTTGTTGGTGGGGAATGAGTGTGAATTGAGCTCTTTTCTCTGATCATTTATTCTCCTTGTTTTGCTCTTCTTTACCTCTTGCTGTGTGTCACAGCCATTCCTGACTCCTCCCCCATGAAAACAATGGTGTGTCACAGCCATTCCTGACTCCCCCCCCCCATGAAAACAATGCTTTAATGACATTATGGTGTATGTCAACATTTCATGTCATTATTTGTCACTCTGATGTTATGTTCCAGAATTATACATCTTGCACTTACAATTGGGGGATGTCATGAATACTAACTCTTTTCTTGTTTTCCTACACAAACATACATCTTGTCTACCACAAGATTATAACCCCCCCCCCAATATGTTTAATTTACACTTCCTAGCATACAATCTCCATATCCCATAACAGTTCGTTTATTATGCCAGCACATGTGGAAATTCCCTGTTTCATTCACCCCACAATATCTGGAGACATCCTTTCTTATGTAACTTAGTTTGAATCAGATATCAATGCTGCAATAAAAGCATCCACAAATAAAAGACAAACCCTACCTTCCTTAGTTCCCTGCATACTTCTGATGCTTTTTCCCCTCAGGTCATCACTTACCAAAACCATACTTTCCTCTAACACAGTTCCCTTTCATCTGTTTTGCACTAAAGCATTATAAATCTTCTCCATCTTTCTTTTCTCTGGATCTAATGGGTCACCTGAAATCTTCTAATGGTCACCTATTCCTTCCTACTCTACCACTCCTATATGTTGAGGGATTTTGGCCTCTTATATTTCAACCAAGTACCTTCTTTTTAATCAAAATTCCTACCTTAGGTTAGAAAACCTTTTCAATCCAGAAACCAAGAACAGTCACACTGGTGGAAAAAAGACTTCAGAGTCGAGTACTGCTCAAAACATAAATGTATTACTTTAAAAAAACCCTCATAAAACAACAATAGAGGTTAAGTGCTTCCGTCCTCTAGTAAATGGACTTCATCAGAACAATTACCCATAAGTTAAGAAGCCTTTTTATGCATCATACTAAATTAATTGATTAGATAAAATCCAAATTACTACAATTTCCTCAGAGTGCCAGCATAAACAGCTACCATGTTGTCAAACTTACTAGTAAAAACATGTAACAGTTGCAAAGAAATAAATTATATTGTTTTATGGGTATTTTTTAAGTAATAAATTTGTGTTGTGAGCAGTATTCGACTCTGAAGTCTTTTCCCACCAGTGTGACTGTTCTAGGTTAGAAAACCTCTTAACCCTGCCTTCCTTCTTCTTCTTCCCGTTATACCCCGCACTGTGACCACCCTTTTTTCAAATGGAAAAGTGGGGACATTGTGGGTTGTTCTGCACTGTCTCTCTGTACAACCAATTCTCCAACTTTCAGACCAAGTGTGCAATACAGTCCATAACTATCCTCTCCACAGTGATGTTTTAGCACTGTTAAAGTCCAGAACCACTTCAATAATTGAACATTTCCCCCCTTTGCCAATCTTTAATTTATACTTTAATTTGTGAGTCCACCGATCCTCTAAAAATCCATCTTGGCTCCAGATGAGTCTAGCCTTTACTTGGTGTCCCATGTTGGAAGCCACTACATTCTTTCTGAAGTGTAATATTTATTTTATTTATTTATTTATTGACATTTGATGACTGGGAAAGTCTGACTTGCACGGAGCTCATTTTCAGCGGAGGCCTGGGGATAAAAGGTACAAAATATTGCAAAACATTTTAAGAACAATAATTTTGCAGTCTTTAAAAATAAAAAAACAACCACAGTTTAAATAATTATGCCCAATTACACATACTATGATAACATTGGTTAAGAATAATGGAAGTTATATAATAATGATTTAATAGTTGAAGAAATTTTAGCCAGTTTATAGAGAAATTAAAGGTAAGTCAGTAGAATACAAACATGAATTGTAATATAAAGTGGGAGAAAAGCAGGCTTACGGTATATTTAGAGCAAAAGCCAGGGGCAAGAAACTGGTAGAAGTAAGGAAGTGAGTGAAGAAGGGAGAGTAAGGAGATGTAAGGTATGAATAAGTATTTGTTCACGTTTAGGAGTAGAGGTGATTCTGGTGTTGAGCAAGAACAGAGCCAGCTTTTGGCTAGGAAGTCTTTCAGAATGGTTTTGATGGATGACAGAGAAGATATTGACATGTTGGATAGAGATAAGGGGTTCCGGCCTTAGCAGCATAGTACAACTACAGACAATACCCAGCAGATTTGATAGGTTTGTGGACAGAGAGGAGTTTTTGGTCATCGATCATAATGACCAACTAGGAGCACAGTTGTGTAGAATGTTATTGTGTGCTGGACAAGCAGATGGATTCTGGATAATTTTATAGGTGGTAAGAAGTTGCATATATGTTAGTTCATGAGGTAGTTCTAACCAATTTAGGTTTTTTAGTGCTATACTGTGGTTGATTATGAAAGGGGTATTTTCTGCAAATTTAGAAGCTTTGTTATAGCATTGTTCAAGTTTTCATTTTTGTGATATTTGAAAATTAGTAAGGATGGGAGCACCATAAAGAAGTGTGGAGAGGAAATACGTAGTGGCAAGTATAGATTTGGTTGTGTTTGTGAGAAGTTTTTTGGCTCTATAAAGCATCCCTGGTTTTTGATGAGTTTATCTTATGCAATTTTGTACATGCAGGTCAAATTTAAGATTGTCGTCCACTATCATCCCTAATAATTTGTTATGAGAATTGGCTTCAATGGTTGTATTATTAAGAGAAAGGACTTTAAATTTTTTTTTTTTTTTTGGAGAGGGATTTGGGAAAAATGTAGTAATTTGTGTTTTTTTAGGGTTGAGCATGACTTTTGATTTATAAAGCCATGTTTCAGTTGCTGTTAATGCTTTTTGAGTAATTTTTTGAAGGTGTGCCACATTGTCAGATGTGCAAATGAGTGTGGAGTCAACTGTGTACTGTATTATGGACGCTTGTTGTGTGGATGCGTGAAGGGTGTTTGAGAAAATGTTAAGGAGGAAGGGACCAAGGACAGAGCCTTGTGGTATACTAGTGGTGACTGGAAGGTATGGACGGTGGGTGGAGTGGAAGAATTTGTGACTTTTTTCAGAGAGAGGGAATGTGGAATTCTTGGACTGACCTATTTATAAGGACTGATACAGGAATGGCAATGTTATTGGCTGCTATTTTAAGGTATTTGCTTGGAAGATCATCAGCTGAAATAGAACATGGTTTGTTTAAGAGTAGTTTTATACAGGATGTGGACACAGGTTTGAAGGTGAAAGTGGATGTGGTAATATGTGGCTGGTGGGCAAGGTTAGGATTAGAGGTAGGGGAATCCTTGGTATGCTATACAATCTAGGAAATAAGAGGCAAACTGCATTGCTGTTTTGAATGATGAGTTATTGGGAGAAGGGGTTGGGGTTGAATTTGTGACCGTAATGCAAGATTTCTTTAATGGTTATAATATTATATATAAATATATACACACACACACACACACACACACACATATATATATATATATATATATATATATATATATATATATATATATATATATATATATATACACATATATATATATATATATATATATATATATATATATATATATACACACACATATATATATATATATATACACATATAAATATATATATATCTATCTATCTATCTATCTATATATATATATATATATATATATATATATATGTATATAGAGGAGCTCTCAGATCTTGTAGCCCAGGCAGGTATGACCCTAGCCCTGAGTGGCATTCTGCCATCACCCAGAATGATACTACAGTACAAGGACAAAATGATTGACTTCAACAATTGGCTAAGCTTCTGGTGTCATTCTAAGGGGATCCAGTATCTGTCTGCCTGGGACAACATGGTCAAAAGACCACGATGCTTTGCCAGAGATGGCCTGCACCTGTCGCCCCTGGGATTCTGGATACTGGAGAAGGCTCTTGCCACTCCTATAGTGCCTTTTTTAGGCAAGGTTCAAATGCTAAATCCACCACCATAACAGATTCAAGCAAGCAAACTCTGTGTGGGTAATGCTACTCAAGGCTAGAAGTCTAAATCTCAAAATGTAGTCACTCGAGGCACTCCTTAAAATGGAGAACATCGACATCTGTGTAGTCACAGAGACCTGGTTCAAGGCTCCAGAGAGCACCCCTGCATTACCAGGCTATAATTCATACCACACCTTTCAGCCACCTAACCTGGACCGAAACACTAAAGGCGGAGGCATTTCCATATTGATTAAGGATATCTACACCTCCAGGCTAGTTGCTCAACATAATATATCCAAAATTATCCAAGTGCAACTAACAGTGGGCAAGACTGCAATCCAGGTGGTAGCTTGTTACAGATCCCCTCCATACCCCAGGATTCCCACTCTTCATTTCTTAAGATACTGTAAAATATTAAGGTACAACCCAATACCATAATTATGGGCGATTTCAACTATCCCACCATCAACTGGGAAAACTACTCATGTACCAACTCATTCGCTCAATGTTTTCTGGAATTCATAAATTCCAATGCCTTGGATCAGCTTGTGCACCCTCCCACCAGGGGCAGCAATATCCTGGACCTGGTCATTACCAATATGGGTAACTGGTGTTCCAAGCCAGAGGTCACCTCCTCACTGGTCACATCTGACCACAGGCTAATCACCCTAGACATCCATATCCCACCCCCACCCCCCATTAAGGAAACCACTGTCAAAACTATTCCAAAGCCAACTTCATGCTTCTTAAGACAGAAGTGGCAAACTTCATGACACCCATGCAGATGGAAAATAGAGGTACAACTGCTGAATCTTACACAAATGCAATGTATAAGCACAAACACGAGTGCATGGATAGTGCCATTCCCTAACAGAACCAAGATCCTATCCTCCAAAAAAAGGAAGCCAATCTGGTGGTCTCCTGCCATAAGCAAACTCTACAACAGAAGGAAGAAGCTGTTGCAAAAAACAGTAAGATCACAAGACTGGACAAACTCTCTGGTCAATCTCAGCAAGAAGCTGAGATCCCTCATAAAATCCTCCAAAGCCAGTTATGAAAATAAAATTGCCGCTGATTCCAAAGACAAACACAAAGCATTCTACATCTATGTCAAGAATCTCAATGGCGGAGGCGTGGCCAAGGATGAACACAGGGTAGCAGCAGATTACTTCAGCTCCACCAACATAACTACATTAACAGGAAATTATTACTTCAAAACTCAACTAATGGAATAATTTTCTTTCTAAAAACGTTTGGACTATCATTACTTATAATAATATTCAAAAAAGAAAGAAACTTTAACTGACTTTCCTGTCAGAAATCCTTTTGGAAAATTCTCTCTCATCACTTCTGTTCAGAATGAGTTCCAGCAAGGCTAACAGTCAGGATTCCAGCATTAAGAAAGAGCTTCAGACATTATTGTCAACTATACAGCAACTAACAACTAAAATGGATAAACTGGATGTTAAAATTGACAACTTTATAGAGAAAACCACAAAACAAATGGATATGCTACACCAAGATTTACAACATCAGAAAGCCCAGATAACAGGTATAGAAGAGGCACTTAATGATATGGACAACAGAATTAAGGAAGAAGAAATGAACACTGAATTTTTATTGAAACAAAACACCCACCTTCAATCCAAACTAGATGACTTGGAAAACAGATCCAGACGTAACAATGTAAGGATTTTTGGGCTGCCAGAAAATATAGAAGGTAACAATATTACATCTTTTTTAAACACTTGGCTTCCCAAGACTTTAGATCTGTCAGAGGCATTTTCTTTTGGCATTGAAAGAGCCCACAGATCTTTATCCATTTCTAATACAAATAAAAATTATCCTAGATCAGTTATTGCAAGATTTTTATTATCTTATGACAAGGAGATGGTATTAAAATCTGCATGGGCTAAATCACCTATAAAAATTAATGAAGCAACTGTGAGCTTTGACAATGACTATTCCTTTTTGGTAATATCAAAAAGAAAGGTCTTTTTACCATTAATAAGAGAGCTTAAGAAAGCACAGTTCAAAACTCATCTTTTATTTCCTTCCAAACTGAAAATCTTTTTACCTGATGGCCCTAAAATTTTTGAAGACCTGGACTCTGCTTTGGTATATATTAAAAAAAATAAAATACTAGACAAAATAGAGGATATGGAATGGGCAAGTCCTTCGTTAAAAAGAATGGCAACAGGAACATCTTGGAAGACATCAGAGAAACAAAAGAGACTAAAAAACAAATGACATGTTTTATATTTCTTTGAACTTTTTAATTACAGTTTCTGCATCTACAAGAAAACCATAAATATCTTAATGATTTGTACAAAGTTATACTAATGTGCAAGAACTGAAGTTTGTTTTATGGATAATCAAACTTACATGAGGAACAAATTACCTGATATAAATCAACTTGTTTCTCTTCTGTAACTAAGAGATCTAAGGTTAGTAATATGTTATATCTTTTTTTCTTTCTTTATTTTAAATAATAGCACTCTATTTAAACTAAACATATATGGAAGGGGGAGGGAGGGCAGAGAGGGGGGAAAGATGAAAAGAAGGAAAAGGGGGGAAAAATAAAATATTATCTCTTTAAAATTATTTATGCTGTTTAAATAAAACTGCTTTATATTATACTATATTTAAAATTGCTTAAACACATAATATCAAATAATAAGTTATGATATAACTGTAGCTGACTAGAACTAAAGCAGTTGTAAGTAATGTGTCTCAGGTTTTACTTTACTAAAAGAAACAGCAAGTAAATATATATCTAGATATGTTTTTTTTTTAAGAAGTAACAAGGTTATAATAATACTGATGTGTGTCTGTAACATACTTTAAATGAGAAAATGAAATGGGACACATAAATTTAAGAAATGTTTATGTTAGATAATTTAAGGCTTGGTTTCACTGCCATAGAGACTGCAATGGCTTGTGGAGTGCTTCGAGAAGGTTTTACACTGTATAAATCCTTTTACATTCAAAATGAATGTTTATCACTTACTTTTACTAAAATTCCCACCAGAATGTTATAAGAGACAATTTTAGTTATAGGTATCCTCGTGAATAGTGTCCTCGAGCCGATTTAAAAGCTTCAACATTCAGCAAATGCACAGAGAAGCTGAAAGCAGCCATTTTGAACTTTGACCCCTGATTTCACACAGACACGTCGCAAATTCAAGAAGTAAACCAGTTTCAGGAAGTAGAACTGCTGTAAATGCGGTATTGTGATGAAAAACGAACTTTATGACAACAAAATGTGAGTTTTTCTTTATAATAACTTACTTATTTAAGATGTTACTTATAAAATGTAAAAGTTATAATGATTTTTAATGTCTTAATATGCCATAGTAAACAAATGAAATAGCTTAGAATGCATAGTAGCTAAACTCATGCATATGTGACTCTGAAAGCTTATATAGTTGCTGCATTTCAATGCATATAGGTGCATATAATTTAATGATATATAACATTATAATGCATTTATTTTAACAAAGATAAATAAGTATGTGCATTACTATGATTTTATTTCAGAAGAAAGTGTTATGTGATACATTCTAAGCTGCAGTGCAGATATATGAGATATAGCAGGCTTTCATCACAATGATTCATGCATAACTAGAGATCAACATTGCTTTGTAGTCTGTTTCTTTTATCTCATATACTAAGAATAATCATTTTTATTTAAATGGTAAGAACAAGTAAGAGAAGGAAGTTTTGTAGTACATGTAGTTTAAAGTTTTAAAACTATTAATAGTACTGTTATGGCAGAAAATATGAATATTCTAATGTAAATAATATTTTGAGACATAATAGCCTTAGATAATAAATGTTATTAAATTCAAATGAACATAAACAAATAATAAGAACCTATCACTACAAGTTTATATTAAACAACTAAAAGGGTATTTTTTTTCTCTCTCCTCTGCTCTCTTTCAAGATTGTTTGAATGCTTTTATGATAATATACACATTATATAGAATAGATATACATAACATTGTTAAGATGACTATAAAGTTTTAATATGATAATACAAGGGTATTCTCAAGAATAATGTTGGTAATGTTTCTATTTCTCAAAGATGATTTATAATGAGTCATTTATTGTATAAGTTTTAAAGTAAACAAATATTAGATATACATAATACATGTTAGTGATATTGATTATAAGTTCTATTTTAGTTTCTTATATATTATCATAGAGATTAGTTAGTGTAAATGTTATAAGAACTTATTTCTTAACTTTCATATCTAATTATTACATTAATTACATAATTGTTCTTCTTTTATTTATTATACTGTAAAATAAGAAGCTGTTATATTAATTGTTTAAGTCCTGCTATAATAGATAATCAAAATAATGAGCTTACCCTTAGTTAATAAAAAGTCAGTATTTATTTACTTTTGTTGGCAGCTGGGGTACTGCTGCTTAGGATAGGGAGATAACTTGAGTGGTATTTGTTATCAAGTTGGAGTTTTCAACTCCAGGCTGGATGCAATGTTTAATCCAAACAATATTTTCATATGATTTTTGTCATGTGTACATAGTTTTGACATCCACATCACATTTTATAAATTCACTGTCACTACAAATAAAAGTTAAAATTTCACTAAATTTCATAAGATTTTCACTAATTGCAGCTATAATTAATATAATACCTAAAGGAGGAGACATAATAATACTTACTTTAGTAAATGCTATTCTGATTATATGTTTTATATGTTTATAAAAGTTAAATGGTAACTTTAAAAGGAATTTCTCTAAACATTAATGGATTAAATAACCCATGTAAAAGGGGAAGTTTAATGAGATATATTAATCTGCATAGAGCCAACTTAATATTCCTTCAGGAAACACGTCTCCTGAAAAAGATATAGATAAATTAGCCACTAATAAATATACAATCTTGGTTAGCTCAGAACACACACAGAAAAGAGGAGTGGCTATTTTATGGAACAAAAATATGCCCACACCTAAAATTATTAAGTCTTATAAAGATGACAAAGGAATGTTTTGCCTGGTTACAATACAGATTAATGGGAAAATCTATACATTGATTAATGTATACTGGATACCAGGAATTGGCACTAATACAGTGAAATATCATCTCAATAAGATTATATCATTTTCTAAAGGAGATATTATTTTAGCAGGAGATTTTAACTGTATCCTACATGAAAAAGATACTACTACTATAGGAAAAAGGAAAATCACATCTAGTGCAAAACATTTAAAGGATTTCATTAATCTATATCATTTGAATGATATTAATAATCAGACAGATTCTACATCATTACCATATACCTTTTTTCTAACAGACATAGAACTTATTCAAGTATAGAGTCTTTCTTTCTAACCAACTGGTAACTGACTTAACTAATTCTAAGATCATTTCATGCCCTATATCGGATCATAATTCAATTGTCTTTGAATTTATGGTAAATATTACTCATAATTTCAGATCAAAAGAATACCTGCATACCTAACCCAACTAAAAGATTATAAAGATTATATACTTACAGAGGTACAACATTTTTTGGACTTAAATACTACACCTGATGTCTCCATTATTTACATTTGGGATGCCCTAAAATCTTATTTATATGGACAAAGTATCAGATGGTATAATAACAAAAGGAAAACTTGGGACAGGGAATTAATAGACATACAAAACAAATTAGACTCATATAAACATAATAATAAGGAAAATATTATGGACAAAAAAGTCATTGAGGAAATAAACAAATTAAATGAGAAATACAAAGAAATTTTAAATCACAAAGTCAAAATAACATCAGAGAAATACAAATTTTTGTCTTACTCAATAAGTCCCAAATACTTACATAGACTTAAAAATAAAACAAAAAGGCTTAATAAACAAAATCACATCAAAGAAATTTTCTCTTCAAGGAAAAAGAAGAATGTTTCTAGTTTACCAGAAATATTAGATGAATTTAGAAATCAATTTCATAACATTAACCATAATAACATTAATATGGAATCTAAAGACAGAATAAAGAACTTTATAATTACAAACATGAACAAAAAACTTAATAAACAACAAGCTGGATTAATAGATAGAAATATTTCACATACAGAGGTTATCACACAAATAAATAAACTTAAATTAAACAAAGCACCAGGTAATGATGGTATTATTCCTGAGATTTATAAAATCCTTCCTAAGAGTACCTATTCATTAATACATAAGGTTTTTATTTCAGCTCAAAATGAATTGATAATACCCCCATCTTGGCAATACACATTTATTTCACCAATCTTGAAACCCAATAAAGATCCAACTAGTTGCACATCATACAGGCCCATTTCACTACTTAATGTTGACTACAAAATGTTCATGAATATATTTGCTGACAGATTAAAGACAATCATTCCAAGTATAATAGATATAGATCAGACAGGCTTTATTACAAATAGAAATACTTTTGATAATATAAGGAGAACTTTAACTCTGATTGATTATGCAAACAGAAAAAAGAAAGATTTGACACTCATAAGCCTTGATATTAGTTCAGCATTTGACTCAGTAAGTTGGGACTATCTGTTTATCTTATTGAAGTGTACAAATTTCTCTAATACATTTGTGAATTTAATTGAACATTTATATAAAGGAACGTTGGCATACATTAAAATTGGAACATATGTCTCACAAAAGATACCCATATTAAAAGGCACAAAACAAGGGTGTCCACTTTCACCATTGTTATTTACTTTAATAATGGAACCTTGGGCTAATTTGATTAGGAACAGCAATGATATAGATGGATTTGGTATAGACGAAAATACAATATCTAAAATTCAACTTTTTGCAGATGATGTTTTAATTACATCAGCAGGGACAAATTCTTCTATGCAGTCATTATTTGATAAGATGACAGATTTCAAGAATATTTCAGGATTGATATTTAATGAAGAAAAAACTAAAATATTACCAATATACACAGGGAAAAACTTTCTCACTAGTGATTTTCTTAAATACATACCCAATTCAGGTCAAATAACTTATTTAGGCATAATATTAACTAAATATATTAAATCCATTATACATCATAATTATAGTAAATGTCTTCATAATATATAAACTCATTTCAATAGCTGGAATAATATGTTTTTTTACCATGGAAGAAAGAATCACAATTATTAAAATGATAATATTCCCAAAGATATTATACATACTACAATCAATAATACTCCCACCTACAAAAATAATTATTAAGAAATTAAATTCACAAATGTTAAATTTCTTATGGGCACCTAATAGACCTAGGATTGCATTAAAGAAACATACTAATAGTTGGTCCCAAGGGGGTATAGCATTTCCAGACTTTGATTTATACACTATCTCTTCTATTATAAAAGTTATAACATTACTAATAGATCAGTCGTATGTTGCAAAATGGAAGGAATATTGGGAATTAATTAGCATGCACTTCACAAAAATATCATTAACACACAAAAATACTATTATAAACAATCCCATGTTATGGTTACTTAAAGAGTTTTGTACCTTATCTATTACACCAAAATATATAACTAGTTACCCATTAAATATTATTATTAGATATTGTAATTTTATATATACGCATCCTAAGTATAAGAAATGGAATTTTATCTTATTCCCCATAATATATACACAAGGTATTCTTTTATCATCCACCTCTGAAAGAACACTTCTAGTCACAGAGAATAATTTAAAGTATTGGTATAAGTTGCTGTCAGACAAGAAAGTAAAAAATTTATACTTCTTAAAGCAAGAATTTGACTTGAGAGAAACATGTTGGTTAGAGATTCAGACTTTTAGACATCATCTTGCTAACAAACTTGACTTAATGTCTTTAACAGTTAAAGAACCTGTTCCAATATTGATTGACTACTTGATACTAAATTTACAACAAAGGGTTTCTGATAAAGGTAAGCTCTCACATATACATAAAATTATTAGAGATAAAACCTATTATAGTTCAGATAATTACTGGAATTATTTCAATTCCATTAATGGTGAATTACCAAAACAACAAGCTAAACAATATATATTGGATAAAACTCCTTCTTCTATTAATTGGAGACTTTATACCTGGAAATTTTTACATAGATCTTTTTATACACCCCTAATGATGAAAAAAATTAACAAAAAAGATAACATATGTAAGAGATGTACTGTAGAAATAAATGCTGATTGGGCACATATGTTTTACGATTGTATAAAACTGAAGGAATATTGGATGTTAATCAATGATTTTTTGCAGGCTCTTTTTACAGATAATTTCATAGTCTCTAAGTCACTTATATTATTTAACACCCCTGTTCCTAAATGTGTTAAAAAAGTTAAACTTACTTTACTATGATCAATTCTAGCAGTGGCTAGAAAAATAATAACTAGAAACTGGATTTCAGATACTCCTCCTTCATTTAATGAATTTAAAAATGTTATGATTGAAGTATGTCATATGGAACTAATGACAATAAAGTCAAGAACCATTAGGAAAACATCTTACTATAATATATGGGTTACCTTACAAAACTTGTTAAAACAGTCTTAGTTTTATTAGTAAGATGTTACAGTTTAATTAATTGATTTAATCTAGAGTGGATGTCTTTGTAAATACTTTAGTTGTTTTATTAGATGTTATAATTGTTTATATGTTAACTACCTGCATAAGATTGTCATAATATTTATTTTGTATGTTAAAATTAATAAACTTGTTTTAAAAAAAAAAGAAAAAAAAAAAAAGAATCTCAATGGCAACACTCAGATTTGGTCTGAGGTACAGCACAATGGCACTAAATATACAGAACCAACCGATATTGCCAAAATCCTGGCAGATAGGTTCAGTGCTAACTTTAGCCCCCTATCCACCCTCCAAAGGGCCCATCTTAATACCGTAAGAATGCAAAGCCCCCTGTAATCATGGATGAACAAGTAAAGACCGCACTCTCCAAAGCCAAGAACACAGCATCCATGGGACCAGACAACATCGCAGGTTGCATACTGCACAAACGACAGAATGAACTGGCACCCCACCTAAGCACCATGTTCAATCATAGCCTCACCTCAGACTATGTGCCTACTGAATGGTGCGCAGTGATGGTTATCCCACTCCACAAGGGGGGGAGCCACCACGGACCCCAGAAACTATCTCCCCATTAGCCTGATGACCATAGTCTGCAAGGCCATAGAACATATCATCTTGGAGCTTATAAACAAAGATATAGGTAACCTCCAAACCCTGGACCCCACTCAGTTTGGGTTTGTAAAAGGTAGATCAAGTCTACTAAATCTGACTGACATCTTTGAAGCAGTCACTAGAGCCATAGATGATGGCAAGGTTTTGCACACAGCCTATCTTGAACTCGCCAAGGCTGATAATACCATCCTCCACTCTGGAATTATAGATAAACTCACTAAACTGGGTATAAATCCCTATGTTACATGATGGGTGGCCAACTGGCTCACTAACAGAACCCACACAGTAAAAGTAGCTGACTCCAAGTCTGACTTCAGACCAGTGACAAGTGGAGTACCACAGGGTTCGGTCCTGGGCCCTCTCCTGTTCAGCATTTACTTCTCTGAAGTGCAGGCCAACACAGAAGGTCT
>NC_056741.1:285624563-285682063 GCF_019279795.1 Protopterus annectens | reverse complement strand
CTTGGACATCTACACTGTTTTCTATAATGAATTGGTGTAGCCAAAGCTCCATGCACTTCAAAAATCATGATTGGGTCTCTGATTATAACTCAGTTATTAAATGTTCTTAACAATGGCATAGATGTCAAGATTCACCTCTCACATGTTGCTTCACTTTGCTGTCAAGGTGAATTTCTTCATATTGATATCTCAAATGCATAACAAGTGGGTTATGATTGGAGTCCTAATTATAAGAGATCGAGTGGGAGGAACGACAATCAAGTTGGTCATTCGCTCGACAAATGACCTTTAGAACTTATGAACTTATTGAAAAAAGTTGGACTGGCTTATTAAAATGCAGAGAAAGAAAAATAAGTAACATAGAAATTTATATCACATTTCTTTTTACAAAATCACCACTTCTGGTACAATATCTTACTTGCATTCTAAAATCTTTCTTTAGCATTTTAGGTATCTGTCCAGTATACAAAATATGTCCACACCGCACATTCTGAGTAATTCATAAGCAACATAAAAATAACCTTTCCAGTTTCCTTATACACATTCTATCAAAACCTTCATGACATCAGGCTATATAATGTCTGCAGAAAAGTTCTTAACCATGCCATTACGAAACTGCCTCTTTAAATCATCTCAATGTATTCTTATCTTACTATGGGTTCAAATAAAGCATGTTCGTAATCTTTTCCATATCAATGTCTTTAAATGTATATTATTTCAGAAACACTCACATATTATTAGTGCTTTCAGTGTTATTAAGCTCATATGATAGGCTGTGCATAACATGGCTCTCTGTACTTATTAATCTTTTATATAACATATTGAACAAACAAACAAAAAGAAAGCTCCAACAGATAAGGATGTGCCTGGTCAGAAAAGCTCTGAAAAAAATTCAAAAGACTGGCTCAAATCACCACCAGGAAAAACTTTCATTAACAAGCTATTGCAACAATGCTTCTTCAGGTCAAGGAAACAAAGCCGGTCATAGAGTAGCATGCCTGTCCTGTGTTAATTCTGATAAGGTCACTGTGAGAAGCATCAAAAGGCTATTTAGCTGTCCACCAGAAATATGGATCAAAGCAGCCATACTGAGCAAAAAGCCATATAACAAAGCAGATGAGCACTGATAGCATGCAGTGCAATGTTGTGTCAGCATACAGGAGGAACAGTGTTATTACAGTGCATGTAAGCAATGTACATGACATCATAACAATGCATTCCTCTGTAACCAAAGCAACACAGGCAGTTACATGCAGTGCTACTTCAGTGCACAAAAGCAATGTGCATGACATCACATTAAAGACAATTGTCTGTATCCAAAGCACTACAGGCAGCTACATGCAGTGTCTCTCAGCATACTGGAGGAGCAGTGCTACTACAGTGCACATACGCAATTTGTATGACATCATAACAACACCATTCCTCTATATCCAAAGCATCACAAGCAGCTACATGCAGTGCTTTGTCAGAGTACTGGAGAAGCAGTGCTACTACACTGCACATAAGCAACGTAGATGATATCATAACAAAAGCATCACAGGCAGCTACATGTAGTGTCTCTCAGCATACTGGAGGAGCAGTGCTACTACAGTGCACATAAGCAATGTGTATGACATCATAACAACACCATTCCTCTATATCCAAAGCATCACAAGCAGCTACATGCAGTGCTTTGTCAGCGTACTGGAGAAGCAGTGCTACTACACTGCACATAAGCAACGAAGGTGATATCATAACAAAAGTATCACAGGCAGCTACATGCAGTGCTCTGTCAGCATACTGGAGGAGCAGTGCTACTACAGTGCACATAAGCAACGTAGGTGATATCATAACAAAAGTATCACAGGCAGCTACATGCAGTGCTCTGTCAGCATACTGGAGGAGCAGTGATAATAAAGTACACATTATAGTGCAAATAAGCAATGTGCATGACATCATAACAACGGCATTCCTCTGTATCCAATGCACCACAGGCAGCTACATGCAATGCTGTGGCAGACAGCAGCTGGTAGGGACCAGAGCAAAACACAGAGACCAACAGGAACACCATCTTGTTCATATAAATTTGGAAGGAAATGCATTGTACAGGAAAGAAGGACCAGCGCCCAGCAGGTACAGGAAAAAAAATTCAAGTGTATTCAATATGGAAGAAAGAGTGAGAGAAGAATGATATATTTTAATGTGGATAGAGACCCTTTTTTATTATTAAAAGAGATGGGTAGATGAGAAAAGTATTAAGGGGAGAGACAGAGAAGGGCAGGTAGTTCATACAGACAGAAAAATGTGGAATACATAGACAGGGCAGTATACGTGCAAAAGGAGGAGTGGAAAGTAGAGAGACACATACAGACAGAGAACACTCAACCTCTGATGTGGAGGGGTGAAGAATGAAGAAGTTATGGTAAAGACAGAGAAGAAAGGGGTAGCACCAGGAAAGTATGGTGGGCTGCTAGCATGGATGACTGCCACTCAAGCCCAGAGTGCAACATACCCAGGCATCACACATCTGGTTGGTCAATGTAATGCAGCATTTGCATCCCTGAAGACCAAATTGTCAGGTATCCATGTTGACTGTCTCTCCAAGACACTCCAAAAGCACTTTATGTGAACATCTAGCATCTGACCCAATGTAGCTCAGCAGCTAACAACCATTACACCTGCCACAGAGTTAATACAGATGACACCCCCTGCCCATTTTCAGCTGAAGAGCCTTCACTGTCCTCTTAAGAGATGGCTGTGGAGGACAGCACTGACCACTGAAGTCACCTTCAGTAAATGAGCCATTGTCCCCTCCTGAGAGGCATATACCAAGGTTACAACCTTCCCAGTTTCATTTACACTGACTGGCAGAGGCTGAACTGAATGCAGACATACCTCCCCTTCTGCCTCAACTGGACCTGCACAAGGGAATGATAAGATGCACAGATGCAATGAACACCTCTACATTTGTGGACTGGACTGCTATAAAGCATTCAGCACTGCATATAGAGCCACTCCTGCCTTCTCTGGCAACACTCCTCAGCAGGCGGAAAAAACAAAACACTGTTAAGGATAGGTGATCGATATGTTATACAGTAATGGACAAAAAAGTACATCTCAGGCTGCAGTAACCGAACCTTCCTTCCCATTGCCAGGAAAGGTCATCACGTTAGGTCCTCTTATCACTGTCTGATTGTTTCCCTGTACAGGTGATGACAGTGGCATTGGACAGTCCTTTTACCAGATCAGCCATTGACTTTTGTAAAGGGATTATCATAACAGCACAGCTCCTTGAAGTTGCTGTGCAGGAAGAACAGGAACATCCTGCTTTCCTTGACATATAATGCTGGAGCCCTGCCATTCATGTGGGATGAAGTAGTCATGGTGACTGAGATGATGCACTTGAGGAGCAAAATGGCGCATGTATGCAAATGGACATGTTTACTTCTTACTTAATTATTTATTTTTGCTGACCATGAAGGTCTAACTGGACAAAAAGTAAATTTTCAGTGAAAACCTGAGGAGAAAAGCTGCACAAAAGTATAGTTTTAAACATAATTAATAAAAAAAGATTACAAAAATAGCACTAAGTAGACCATAGTCTCCGATAATAAATATATATATATATATATATATATATATATATATATATATATATATATATATATATATCTATACACATATATCTATCTCCTCTCTCTCTCTCTCTCTCTCTATATATATATATATATATATATATATATATATATGGTTCTACCTGACTTCGTCGACAGCGCAGAAGACCGACATCGGAATCCGGAGCTCCAGAAGATCGAAAGCGAAGAAGACCGACGCGAATCGCGAGTGGCAGAACATCGACAATGCAGAAGACCGACACGACGGATGACAACACCAACGCCGAGGATGCCGACATGGGGAAAGGCTGTGTGAGTATGCGGTAGTGACGGACGTTAGGGTGCGAGGCAGGTAAGTGTGGAGATTGACGGTCTGTGGGGATAGGGGTGGGTTAAGTGAGTTAGGGTTAGGGAGCGATAGGGGTGGGTTAAGTGAGTTAGGGTTAGGGAGCGATAGGGGTGGGTTAAGTGAGTTAGGGTTAGGGAGCGATAGGGGTGGGTTAAGTGAGTTAGGGTTAGGAGCGATAGGGCGGTTAAGTGAGTTAGGGTTAGGAGCGGGTAGGTAAGTGTGCGATAGTGACGGACCTTAGGGTTAGGGTAAGGTTTAGTGTGGGCTTGTAAGGATTTTGGTGTGCTTGTGTTGTGTGTGTGGTTTGTGGAATGGGGATGTGTTTTGTTTTTAATAATTGTTATTGTGGTGTGTGCAGTGTATGGGGTTTCGTGTTTGTGTACCGTCGGTTATTTCGTTGTCGGTTATGTGTGGTTTCGTGTTTATGGACTGTCGAATATGTGGTGTCGGTGATGTGGTTGTCGGTGTTGTGTGGTTTCGACTATGTCAGGTAGAACCATATATATATATATATATATATATATATATATATATATATATATATATATATATATATATATATATATACACATTCACACTCACAAACGCACACACAAGTATATCACCGAACACTGAACAGTCAAAACAGCAACCATAAAGAAAAATGATCAGTTTAGTAATCAAATCTAAAAATGATCAAAAAACAACAAAATTGAAAAATCATTTTTTGCAACCCTTGATCATCATCAACCCTCTTTTTCCCATTTTCTACATGGGGTTGTGGTGTCGTGTTAACTGTCGCCATCTCTTTCAATTCAATGCTGCACTCCTAATTTCTTCAACATTCATGCCTGACTGTCACAGATCTTCTCTCACACATTCCATCCACCTTTTTGCTGGATGCCCTTGTTTCCTCTTATCCTCTTCCTGTCTATCCCAAATCTTCTTCACTAGATTGTATCCTACCTTTCTGCACATGTGCCTGAAGCACTATAATTTGTTCTCTTTGATCTTTTCTGCAATTGGAACTACTTTGACTTCTGCTCATATGTCCTCATTTCTTTGCCTGCCCCACCGTGTGCATCCCACCACCCTTCTCAGGCACATTTCCATTACTGCTAGCTTCCTCATCTGTTCTGCCTTTACTGCCCATGCTTCTATACCATACAATAGTACTGGTCACACCACTGTCTTGTACACCTTACTTTTCAGCTTCTTTGTCATTCACTACACCTGAGACTCTATGCCAGTTGGCTGCAGCCCCTTTGATTCTAGCTTTGACCTTTTCACTCAGACTTCCCTTCACCTCAACCACCCGTCCCAGATACTTGAAGTTATTAACCTGTTGCACTCTCTTCTCTTCCATCTCAGTTCTCAGCTTCTTCTGATTTCCCCAGTTTGCTGCCATTACCACTGTCATATCTGTACATAGTTTCATCCCAAAGGCCTTCAGATTTGCATTTCATTCTTCTATCCTTTGCTGAAGTTCTAGCTTAGAGTCTGCCTGTACTGACATATCGGCTGTATACAGCAGCTTTGTTTATCTGTCCCCTCCAACCTGTTTGCTAATGTAGTCCATCAACAGTATGAACAGCAGTGGGCTTAGAGCCGATCCCTGGTGTACACCCACTCCCACTGGCAACCTCTCTGTGAAGCCGAACACCATTCGTACTTGAGTCACTGGGTCTTTGTACATAGCCTGCACTAATTCTAACAATGTTTTTGGGACTTTGAACCACCACCGTACTGCCCAAATCAGCTTTCTTGGTACCTTGTCATATACTTTCTCCAAGTCTAGGAATGCCCAATTGGACTCTTTCCTCATCTCTAGCTTCTTCTCAATTATCTGTCTCACTACAAACATCGGGCCAGTTGTGCTGCATTCTTATCTGAATCCAAACTGCTCATCTCCCATCTTACTTTCTACTACTCTGTGTATCCATTTATCAGTCACCCTTTCCAGAACTTCCATGCAACGTGACAGGAGTTTGATGCCTCTGTACTGCCCACAGTTGCAGATGCCCCCTTTGTTCTTGTACAATGGCACAAGTATGCTTATTCTGCAGTCACTTGGGATACGACTTTCTATCCAATCTGTTATGAGTACCCTCAGGAGCCATTTCTCCCCTACCTCACCAGCATCTTTGTCATATCTGCTGTGACCTCATCTGAGCCTGTTGCTTTCCCTGACTTCATTTTCCTTAGTGCTGTTCTTACTTCTTCTAGGGTGGGCTCCTCTTCTTTTCATAGACTTTGTCTGGGGCAGTACAGCTTCTGTGGGGTATTATTCATTCAGAAGAATGCTTTTACATTAGGAGGACTGTGATTATTTGCCTGGTGGCTATATGTGTTTGCCTGGTCTTTATGAGCTGGGGAACCCACAAAAGGGCTCTAAATATTTTTTCTTTGCACTTTTCTTATGTACTGTGACTGCACCTCAGCAGTTTAAAAAACTGTACTGTTTCCTGCTGCTTTGCACTGTATTATACTACTGCTTTTGTTGCACTTTGACTGCATTTCACGCCAACTGCTGCTTTTACTTAATTTAAGAAAATATCTGTTTCAATTCTGCTGTTACTATTAATTAAAAAAGGTGTTGCTTTTTACACTGTTGCTTATTTAGTTAAAAAAAATCATGCTGTTCTTCTGTTGTTCTGTTGGCCATGGTGTAGACTGGATTCAGACTGGATAAATTTGGTTCTGTTTGTAGATTGAGCACTAAAAATCAAGACATCTTTTTATTTGGAGAAGACACCCCCCCCCCCGTACCCTCCATACAGGACCGTACAGTAGGACTATCTAACTGAAGGTTACTGGTTCAGGGCTCAGTTTGAGCTATTTCATTGGTGCAGGGCTCAGTTTGAGCTATTTCATTGGTTTCTTTGTATTAGCTGCTTTGCTCTGGCTTGAGTGTAACGCACCATCACACACCACCGGGCAGAGGGGGTAACTGTTCAAAAGCACCAATAGAAATATTTTCCCTTAGAAGCAGCTGCTATCTAGCAGAACATAGTTCTTGAATAGCTCTCAGATGTTCAGTGAACCACCCAGAAAAGATTACCTACCAACATCAGACCCTATAGCTCCCCTATTTTATAGACCTCCTACTGTATACCCCATAGGTTAGTCATGCTAAAATAGCTCCCTGTCTGATATCCCCATCTTTTTCTCCTTATCTACTGAAGGCCTGGTTCAAACATTGCAGTATGGACTGTCAGTTTCCCTCTGTTTCTCCTGCCAGTCTGGTGGAAATGTTTTTTGTTGAGGCAGTGAAGCAACTGCCTTATGTACACTGACAACTCCTTACTCCTAAATCACTCAAGTACAATTTGATAGAGATGGTCCTACACTAAGAATCTGACTTCAATAATTGGTTAGTTTCTGGTGTAATTCTAAAGGGTCCAGTTCCTCTCAGTCTGGGATGACATGGTGGATAGACCATGCTGTTTTGCCACAGATGATCTTCACCTGGCACCTCTAGGCTTCCGGTTGCTAGGTAAGGCATGTGTCTCTCCCATAACGCCTTTCTAGACAAGGTCACAACAACAAAATAGCCGACATGAAAATATCAAACACAAAGAAACTAAGGGTCATGCTGCTAAATGCTAGGAGTTCAAACCAGAAACTGCACTCTCTGGAAACACTCCTATCCCTAGAAGTTGTTGCCATCTGTGCAGTCGCAGAAATCTGGCTCAAGGCCACAGAAAGTACCCTAGCCTTGCAAGGCTACAATGCCTTCCACACTTTCAGACCACAAATTGAAGGTATGAGAACCAAAGGAGATGGATTATCTATCTTCATTAAAGATAATTACACCTCTAGACTGGGTAGACAAGAAAACTCTATGGAGCTAATCCAAATCCAAATTACCATGGGTAAAGCCCCCCTTCAGGTCATCATCAATTGCAGCTCCCCTTCCATGAACCAAGTTGCCCAAGCAGCTTATTTAGACCTACTTAGGGCAATTAAGGTACAATCTAACACCCTAGTCATGGGTGACTTCAACTATCCTTCTATTAATTAAGAAACTTATATGAGCCAGAACTCACTCACACAAAGGTTCCTAGATCCCACAAGGGGCTACAATATTCTAGACCTATTCCTCACCAATATGAGTGACAGATGCAATGCCTCAAGTGTAGGGCCCGCACTGGATAATCCAATCATGAGTCAGTTTTGAAGTACCAATAGTACCAGAACTCCCCGAAGGAGAAGTCAGGCTAAAAAACTTCACTGAAGCTAACTATACCCTATTAAGGGAAGGTATAATCGATTTCCAAGCTCCAGTTTCCACAGATGGCATTGATGACTATACTTAGGTATACACTGATGCCCTGTATAAAAATATACACAAATGTATAGACACAGACATGAATGACAGGATTAATGCAAGATCCACAAGAAAAAACAAACTGTCCTGGTGGATGTCTAGCATTAATAAATTATACAATAAGTGAAATAAGCTGCTGTCAAATAATACAAAAGTAAGATCCCAGAACTGAAAGACCACCCTCCTGAGCCTAGACAAGCAAATAAAACAACTCATAAAGTCTCCAAAGAGCAACTATGAGAAATATTTAGCAACCATAGCCAAGAATAGCCATAAGACTTTCTTTAGCTATGTCTGCAACTTAAATGGTAGGACTCAGGTGTGTGCTGAGCTAATTGTGGGTGACATCATACAGACAGTGACCGTGTGGAAATTGCAAACCTGCTATCAGACAGATTTGGTGAAAATTACACCCCCCTATTCACCCAAGCATACCACAAACCATGTCGTCATCACCTCCTGCTCCCTGCATCTCCAAAGAGCAAGACATCAATGCTCTCTCCAAGGCTAAGAACATAGCTTCCGTGGGACCAGATGGCATTCTGGGCTGCATTCTTAATGTTATAAAATAACAGCTAACTACTCCATTAGGTACTCTATTCAACCACAGCCTGAGCACTGGCTTTGTCCTTCTCCACAAGGGTGGCATGGCAACAGACCTGGGTAACTATAGACCAATATGTTTAACCAGCTTCATCTGTAAGGTAACAGAATGAATTATCATGGACCTCATAAATAAGTATATAAGTGACCTCCAAACCCTGGATTCATCCCAGTTCAGTTTTGTCAAGCACAGTTCATGCCTGCTAAACCTGGTAGACTTCTTCAAGAATGTGACCACAGTGATAGATGAGGGCAAAGCTGTGTGTACAGCCTATCTTGACTTGGCCAAGGCCTTCAACACTATCCCACATTTGGGCATCATTGATAAACTAACCCAACTGAACATCAACCCCTATATTGTTAGGTGAGTTGCAAACTGGCTGACAGATCAACAACACTCAGTCAGAGTCGGAGACTTTACCTCTACCAGCAGACCTGTCACCAGTGGGGTCCCACAAGACTCAGTGCTGGGCCCCCTCTTGTTTGGCATATACGTTTCAGACATCCAGGCCATAATGGAGGGGCTGTGACTAACAAAATTTGCAGATGACTGCAAATTAGGTTCTACCATTGAATCCCCTAGCAATGTCAGCATACTTCAAAAGGGGCTTACACAGACCAATGATTGGTGCCAAAGCCATGGTCTTAAACTAAATGCTAAAAATGTCATTATCATTCCCTTTGGTAAAAACAATGTCCCTACTGATTATAAAATAAACAATACTACCCCAGGTACCAATTGAGCAGTGAGAGACCTGGGAACACAAGTTGCCTGTGACCTCAACTTTCACCACCATGTGTCTACTGTGGTGAGGAAGGCATTCTACACCTGTGACCTCATCTTTCACCACCATGTGTCTACTGTGGTGAGGAAGGCATTCTACACCTGTGACCTCATCTTTCACCACCATGTGTCTACTGTGGTGAGGAAGGCATTCTACGCCTGTGACTTCATCTTTCACCACCATGTGTCTACTGTGGTGAGGAAGGCATTCTACACCAGTGACCTCATCTTTCACCACCATGTGTCTACTGTGGTGAGGAAGGCATTCTACACCTGTGACCTCATTTTTCACCACCATGTGTCTACTGTGGTGAGGAAGGCATTCTACACCTGTGACCTCATCTTTCACCACCATGTGTCTACTGTGGTGAGGAAGGCATTCTACGCCTGTGACTTCATCTTTCACCACCATGTGTCTACTGTGGTGAGGAAGGCATTCTACACTGTGACCTCATTTTTCACCACCATGTGTCTACTGTGGTGAGGAAGGCATTCTACACCTGTGACCTCAACTTTCACCACCATGTGTCTACTGTGGTAAGGAAGGCATTCTACACCTGTGACCTCATCTTTCGCCACCATGTGTATACTGTGGTGAGGAAGGCATTCTACACCTGTGACCTCATCTTTCACCACCATGTGTCTACTGTGGTGAGGAAGGCATTCTATACTTGTGACCTCATCTTTCACCACCATGTGTCTACTGTGGTGAGGAAGGCATTCTGCATTGCTCAAGTAATTAGCAAAGGCATCACGTCAAGAGCAAAAGAGGTTATAACACCTCTTTACTAGTCCCTCATCAGGCCGATTATTGAATATATTGCTCCCGTTGGTATGCACTGTACCAGACACCTGCAGCAACTTGACAGACCTCAGAGATTTCTATCCAAAAAAATTCAGGGTCTCCAGCACATGTCTTATATGGAAAGACCGAAGGCACTGTCACTGTACTCAGTAGCGTATAGACTGCTTAGAGGTTACATGTCTGGTTAACAGGGCTATCTCTAATGCAAATCTAATGGAAATGCAGCACATTTGTATGTCAAATGGGACTAGAGTCACCTGTTCCAAGTACCTTACTCTAGCCTGTGACAAACAGGACCTGCTGGAGAGACAGATACATCTCTCAGAGGTTGCCAGTCCTCTGAAATAGGCTTCCAATCCATATCAAGCAGAACACCTGCATGACCCTGTTTTAGTGCAACCTGTATGACTGGATAGGAAACTAAATTTCTGCTGGGAATTGCCCTGGCTTCTCTCCTGGACATGGGTAGTCCTTGCTAGAAAAACCTTTGGCATAGACGATATATCTCATCTAGTATTATATTGGGATTTAATGGTTAGGTTGTAAAGACCCTCAGATCAATAACCTAGTAACATCCTATGAACCTATAAGAAGCTGCTAGAAGTACTCCTTCCATCTGTCTTTGATGTCCTGTGGACTGGTGAGCAGGTTGTTGCTGGCATGCCTTATGAAGGGTGTTCAACTATCTTCTTTATCCTTCTGTCTTTGCCTTGCAACCTGACATAGTTTCTTTGCGCCCCTTACTGAGTCACTTTCCAGAAGCTGGTAGAGTTTCTCTGATGCCCTGTTAGTATTACACCTCTTTTCTTAGCTTCTTTGTTATCCAACCAGTATTCCTTCCTAGCATGGTCTGTCTTTTCTATCTTATACTTTTTCCTGCACTCCTTTCTTTTGATGAGTTCCTGGACTTCTGCATTCCACCACCAGCTTTCCTAAAGTTCCATATTTCCATACCTGGCTTGGCCACATATCTGTTTTGTAGTCCTCACACATTCTGTTTTGTAGTCCTCACACATTCTGGTTTGTAGTCCTCACACATTCTGTTTTGTAGTCCTCACACATTCTGGTTTGTAGTCCTCACACATTCTGTTTTGAAGTGCCACCATTCTTCTACAACTCCACCTATTTCCTTCTCTTCTTCTGGTGCTAGTGCCCTGAGTAATTCCTTGAACTGTTGTACTTACTCTCCAGTCAACTTCCAGGTCTTCAGCCTAGTCTCTATTGACCTTAGAGGCTTCTCTGACCACTGCCTGCAGCTGATTGTAGCAACCAGTGGTTTATGCTGTGGACCGACTGTTTCACTGGGGATGACTTTGCAATCACCTATTCTATCCCAGTGCCCTTGCCTTACTTGGAGGAAGTCTATCTGAGTTGCATGTTGTCCACTCTTGTATGTGATCTTGTGATGTTCTGTCTTTCTGAACCACGTGTTAGCTACTATCAAGCTATTTGCCAGAGAGAAGTCTAGAATGGCCTCTCCATCTTTATTCCTGGTGGCTCAACCATGTGGACCCAGGCAATCCTCAGTTCCTGTTCTGTCTATCTCGACATGTGCATTCAAGTCACCCATTATCAACACCAATTCATGTTGTCCTGCTTTATCTAGTAGGTCCTGCAACTGTTGTATGAATGTACTCTTTTCCTCACTATCACAACCTGCTGTGGGGCAACTGTACCACCTCACACCCCATGATAATTAAATATACCAACTCAGAGATCACACAACAGCAGGATAAAGGTAAATTCCCCTGCTCCGCTGCATCACAGTCCCATACAAAACACTGGCAGCAAAAACTCCATTGAAAACAATGATCGCTCATTTGAGCATCCACTGTTATTTACAGCCTGAAAAAATAACATTCGCTCATATTAGCATGTGATGTTTCAGACTGTACCCATATACATGTAGTTGTCATTCACTCTGCCAAATCTACTGGTAATACTGGCCAATGGAGTGAATGACTGGGAAATGCATTTGAGTATTCCAGCCATAATGGAACATCAAATGCATCTGGCTAAGGTAAGTGTGGGTTTGGGCAAATAATGCCTAAACTTTCAGATAGTCTGATGAAATTACACAATGTGAGTGAGTAAGTGTAGCTGGGTTAGGGTTAGTGTAAGTGTTAAGTAAGGAAAGAGATTTTGTGTAGCGCATGCATATGTGCGCGCGCGTGTGTGTGTGTGTGTGTGTGTGTGTGTGTGTGTGTGTGTGTGTGTGTGTGTGTGCGTGCGTGTGTGCATGTGTGTGTGTGTGTGTGTGTGCGCGTGTGTACGCTCATGCATGTGCACGTGTGTCTGAGTTGTCTTGTGTACTGGTAGGGTTTTATAAGGTTCAATGTTAAGGTTAGGGTGACAGCAGGGTAGTGGAAGCAGGTATAAGTACATTGATGCATGTTGTACTACTCTGGCTTTGCAGGGCAGTTTATGGTCTATTCATCCATACCTCAGACATCAAGATATCTTCTCTTGTGGAAGTTCTATCTGCTTAAAGTATTCTGCTTTGTGTGGAAGATCACAACTGTAGCCCTCTTCTGTACCTGTTGTAGGGAACTATTATAGCCAGTCACATAATTTTTGCATTCCCTTTAATGCATTCACATTCACATTTAATGCACTCACATCCCCTTTAATGCATTCATATTCATCTTTGGCCATTAGGTACATGCCATACCTGTAGCAGTCCTGCAGTACTGCAACATTCTCCTGGATTGTGAAATTCTCCAGACATTGCTTCCTAGATAACTATTCCAGTACCTGTACACCTTAGAACCAAATTCATCATTCAATGGGTATTTGTGCTAGGCTTCATCATGCCTGTATTACTGATACATCACCTCTGCCCACAGTATATTCCTGGATATGACCTGCAGTTGCCCATTTATAAGGTTTCTACCACAGTACATGGTACTGTGGCCATGCAGATATGTAGAGTTGTAGTAATCCCCACAGTATATATGCCAGGATATCCCATATCCCCATCAGTTTCCTATAGGCATGACATGCCCCACAGCCATACACAGGTGTGTACTATGACTATGTGGCAGCTGTGCATGCAGCATATGACAGCATCTGGGTGCCTCTGCATCTACACTCTTTCACATGAGTGTGTGTGGTACCACCTCAATGTTTGTCATATCTGAGGTGGAATGTTCATACATGGCCCATATTTGCATATGTCTCAAGGAATACAGACAAGAGCACAGTGACGCCCCCCCCCCCCTTATCCATGACTGGCACCACAGACATTGCTCCCTTGTCTCTGAAATGGCCCTGCACATACATTAGGATGTAGGTACTGACACACCCACCTATGGGGAAAGGCAGTAACCATGTTTCTTGTGAGCACCAATCCCTCCCTCAACCTCAGCATAATTCTATGATGGGTTGTGTCCCCAAAAGTCTGTCCTCTCTTTGATGTCTAGTTAGCCTGGGTATCTGCAGGCATAAAGGTTGTGTACAAGATCTGTACTGGGGATCTGGTGGTTATATTCCCTTTATCCAGCACACACTCTGTACTGCCTGACTGGGCCAGTTCATCTCCTCCATCATTAACATAAGCTACAGATCCTCCAACATCGGGGCAGCATTATTACCAGATAAGGAATCCCCTGTGAGGCCATCAAACCACAAAATATCAACTGTACGTGTGACTCAGCACCACAAGTGTACATACACCTAAGAGCTTTACAGATATAAACATGATAAAAAGTAATTATTTATGCGTATACCTTCTGCAGATGGATGTTGCTGTTGAATATCCAATGTACCTGTATACCATAAATACTAAGACTGCACTGGGGTGAGTACATATGCTTCGGACTGTCTTGCTTTTAGTATGAACAGTAGTAGGGATCCATTCCAAAATGTCTACCTTTCATACTTCAGTGGCACTTTTATCATCACTGGCATAGCTCAAAGGTAGCGGTATGACTGCTCAGTGTTATTAATGTGTTTATGAATTGTATAGGCAGACAAGTGGGTCAGGATGTCTGCTTCCATATTATGAGGATGCCAGTGGGTTCAGTCCCTCTCCAGCTGTGTTATCATGAAAAATTGAAAAATATTTGTTTAGTTTTCTGTCTCATTATACTAACTGCAGTATCAGATGGGACAAATATGTATGATTGTAATCACTGGTTGAGTGGACATGTTTCAATTTAAAAGAGACGTTTTGTATCACTGTGCTCCTCTTCCATTATTGTGTCACCATACGTCCTGTAAAATGTGTCTTTCTTCATCTTCTTCACAACGTTACCCTCTTACTTCCCTCCCTCAAAGTATGCTCTCTTTATGTAGGAAAAATGGGCATATGTCCCACTATAAATGGCTACCTCACTCACTCCACCTCTATCCTGCTCTTTCCTTGCCTTCTCTTCTTCCCTCTGATTGCTTCTCCTTTTCATTTCTTTCCTATTCTTCCATTTCCAACCTTTTTATAAACACACCTCAAACATGCTCATGTAGGACTTCCAAAACACTTATCTTTTGTGATTGTACTGTGAAAGATGGGTCATGAAAAGCACTGTCGATGCTCATGTACAACTGATGTGGACTGGCACTGGTCATTATACAGCAATAATTAAGTACAGTCACTGTTATCTACTATGTATATTGGTCTCAGCTGAAATAAGCCATGCAAACAAACTAGGCTTTGTTTTGTGGCAGTGTGCACATGCAACATAGGGTAAAGCTGACACCTTTAGTGTGACAGCTTCCATTACGCAGTCTGTAAATGAAGTGCTTTGGAGAGTGCTGAAGGTTCAAGCCCCCTCTGGGTTAAATGATTTTTGGGTGTTTTTATGCTTCCATTCTGCAAATGCTAACAATCACTTGCTATGTGCTTCAATGGCACATTTAGCCTGACTGGTTCCTAGGCTCAGTCTGTATATGAAGTGACTGGGCTGAGGGCTAAAGTCACCTGTTAATATGCTTCACTGACACCTCCAAGTTTGACTGCTTTCATTGTTCCATCTATAAATGAAGTGTTTGGTAGAATCTAAGTGAAAAAGGTTGAGGGTTCAATTCCCTTCAGTGTTTTAATGGGGGTATTTCCATGACATGTTAGCACAGATACAGTAATCAAACTCTGCTGATGTCATAACTGCTTTTTGTCACTATATCCTGTTACATTTCTGTATCCATCGTGTTTTTTTTTTTTTTATCTTTTTCATCTTTAATTTCTTGAGATAGATATCTGTGTATGTGTGTCTCATACCCCCTTCTCCATTGCCTTCCACATCTCTCATTGTGTCACCACCTCCGTTTGCAGTCCTGTCTATGTTATATTTTGTGAGTGCAGCCCTACTACCTCTTCTAGTGCCTTATATTAATTAAACTTCCTTTACTACCATCCACAAGTATTTCCTCTGCATATATGCATCTTTGGGTTAAAAATATAGAGCACCACATAGTCCTTATGACTTTTGTTCACAAGAGTTCACACAGAGTACCATAGAGGCTTGAGCTGAATGGATGAGCCATAATGGCCATACTTTGGTCCAACATGATCTGCCCACAAGTCCTTCCTGCAGCTGCAAGGAGTGCGCACTGTGCTCATTTGCTTGGCCACATACACCCTTAATGAGTATTGTAGGTCGTCACACACACACACACACACACACACACACACACACACACACACACACACACACACACACACACACACACACACACAATAAAAACAGTTAGGTTGGTCAAGATCATAAAAAAGCAAAAAGAAACTCCACCAAGAACTTGTAAGACCAAAGACCACCAGTTGGATTAGTGGTAAAAGTTTATTCTATGCTTTCGTCAAAAGACTTCTTCAGAACAACTAAAACTCAGTAATAACACACTTTTATACCATCACTATTCATTAAACAATTAAGCAACATAATTATTCAATCAATATACAAATCCATAAGCAACATAATTATTCAATCAATATACAAATCCATCTTAAAGTAACCTTTTCCATAAAACCACTACCAACCTATATTAATATTTAAAAACATTATTAAAGTAAAAAAATATATAAACATGTTTAATTTACTTTAAGCCTTTTATTACTTAAAAAATATTTAATATTTATAATCACATTCAAACTTGGGGGTTTATCTGCATTTAGTTTCATTTGTCATTTTGCTTCCTTCTGCTCTATAAACCCTTTATAATCACTCCCTCTCCTATCTGTTGGTACTTGTTCGAGAATCGAAAATAAACATTTTGTACTCTTCTTACACTCCAAAGAATGCTTATATAATGCATTCTTACAGCCCTTCATCTTGATAGAATATACATGTTCCTTTATACGTTTATTTAGGCTTCCAGTGGAAATCCCAACATAAAAACTTTCACAGTGGGAACATATGCTAATATAAACAATCCCTCTATTTTACTGATAAAAACATCTGGAATAGCTATTGTTTTGTCTAAATGCTTTAAACTAAAAAATGAACCCTCCAATATGTATCTACAAGCTGAACAAGCCCCACACTTGTACATGCCCTTATTTTTGTTGGACAGCAAATTTGGTAAAACAATTCTATAAGAATCATGTTGCAAATGCCTATTCAGGTTACAAGTGTTCCTATAAATAAACCTTGGGACACTTCATACAATTTTAGTAAGATCAGAGTTGCCCTAAATAACATTCCAGTTCCTCTGAATAATACATGAGATATTATAACTGCCCACTGTCAAATCTAGACAATAGACTGTTATACAATAAACATTCTAGACCCTTTTTCTTTCTTTCTTTCAATATAATTTAACCCATATTTCAAAATAGTTCTAAAATCCAAAGTTCTTCTCATATTTACATCATCTGCTGCAGTTTTTAACTTATGACCATGATAACCCCTTTCTAAAAATAAATATGCAATAAACTCAACTTCTTTCTCAAAAACAATATCTTTAATTGTCATCCTTGAGGCCCTAACAAATTGGCCTTTAGGGATATTGTTCTTGATAAGCCTAGGATGGTCACTACTTTAATGTAGGTAATTATTTAATAAAGTATTCTTTCAAAATATTTCACTGTTAAACTCTTGTTTCACTTTATTCCAAGTGATGGTAATATCTAAAAACAACTTCACCATGACTTCCCAAAATAAACCTTAAATCTTAAAAACATTTCCAAATCCTCAGAATACTTTGACTGAATAGTTGCAATGTTGCAGACAGGGTTTTATAAAGAAAGGTGTAGGGTTGTCAGTAGGGGCAATGATAGGGTTAGCTTCAGCCCCTGTTGAATCTTGGACTTCTATTAATACAATATTAAACATGCCTAACATAGGTCCATAGGTTCATAGGTTGGTACCAGGCTATCGGCCCTAGGGCCTATACAAGCCTAGCCATAACAATTCCCTGGCTATTTCTTCCCACAGTATTTACTTCCCTGGACCCCTGTCTAGCAGGGTGAATGACGTGATCCCCAGGGTGAATTTCCTATCTTCCATCCAATCATCAAGGTTCCTTTTGCCAAAGAGGCATTCTGCTTGACATGTATGGGCAGTCTATTCCAGAGTCTGGGGAGTCTCTGGGTCAGAAACCTATCCTTCCAGCATGTGTTATTCATTGTGATGACAAGGTTTAGATCCCTGGAGTGTCTCTGAGGGATTGGGATTTCTTTAAGTGTAGCATGTCCAACAGCTCTGGGTTTGACATGGTCTTGTATGTTAAGCAGAGATTGCCTCTGAGTAGACGATATGTGACAGAGTATAGGTGGAGTTTTTTTTAGATGGTCAGCATAGGGCATCTGCTTTAGCCCTGTGATTCTTTTAGTGAGGTATTTCTGCGGCCTTTCCAGTTGATGCAGATGTCTTGAGAGGTACATATCAAATGGGGCATTGTATTCTATAATGGGTCTAATGAGGGATGAGTACAGTGGGACAATGACCTCCTTTTTTCTGGATGAAAAGCCCTTAGTGATGAGATGTGCCACATAGAAGGATTTCCTGACTGTTGTGGTGATGTGGTTATCAAAGGTGAGACCACTGTCCACCTGTGTCCCTAATTCTCTTAACACACATTTGGTGTTTAGTGTACTGCCACCTATGTGGTAATTCACGGGTACATGTTTTTTCCCAAAGGGGATAACTATACATTTCTTGGCATTGGGCTTGAGCCCATGGCTCTGGCACCAAGCATCTGTTTCTGTAAGGCCCTTTTATAGAATATCCACATAATTTGGGGATTCAATAATGTCTCCCAGTTTGCAGTCACCTGCGAACTTTGTTAGCCAGAGTCCATTAGTGTTGGCCTATACTTCAGAGACTGATTCAAAGAAGTCAATCAGGTTCAGAAGACAAGATCGGCCCTTCACGAACCCAAATTGCATGAGGTCCAGTGTTTGAAGGTTGACAATGTCTTTGTTTATAAGTTCCATGATAATACGTTCCATGGCCTTGCAGATCAGGCTTGTCAGACTGATGGGGCGGTAGTTTCCAGGATCCAAAGTGGATCCCCACTTGTGGAGTGGGATAACTGTAGCTGTGCACCACTCAGTGGACATGAAGCCTGAGGTGAGGCTATGATTAAACATGACACTTAGGTGAGGTGCCAGTTCATTTTGTAGTTCATGTAGTACACAGCCTGGGATGTCGCCTGGTCCCATGGTTGCTGTGTTCTTAGCTTTGGAGAGTGCATTTTTACCTGTGTGGCTGTTATTACTGGAATTTGGCAATATTTCGGTATTAGTATTAGTATTAGTAACTTGCCTGTATACTTAAAGTATACTGGCACTCTATTTAAATCACATATTCCCATCATAATTTATTTTATTTATTTAACATGTGTTTACTGGGAAAGTCCAATTGGGACAGAGCCCATTTTCAGTAGAGACCTGGGGAGAAATGCTCCAGACATGTGTCTTTGGAATTTGTTTATTTATTTTAGCTCTTAAAATTACCATTAACTACATTAAATAGCATTCCAAAAAGACAAGCTCTTTTAGTGAATCTTTGTATCACACCACCGTGCATCTTTATGTCCAGCCCTTACTTTACTGTTACAAAATAACAATATTTGCACTATTCTATGAAATGAAAGGTAATCTCATTATTCATGGACTGCCTTGATTATACACTAAAAATGAAAACATAATATTGGTAGTGCTAGGTTCTTTCATAGAAACCTTATTGTTATTAAGTAAACAACATGGTGCCACACAGGTGGCAGGCTCATGACAGCTGTATCCAAAACTAACGTTTTAAAAGCTGCCAGACACTTACTGTTGCCATATGACCTCTTTTTAAAATAACTAGTGTAACATCGGAGACCTTAAACCCTCTATATACAATACAACACATTATAAGTAAGTCTCCAGACATAACCGGTTGCTTTGATGCATTCTTGAAAATGGTATCAAGAAAATGTAGGACTTATGTTTTGCTCTTGAGATGAATTTCTTGGCATTCTTTCTTGATGACACAAAAAAACTTGGTTATTATTGTAGATCCAGTTATAATTGTGTATATTATCTTTATGCCAAAACCATAGAGTTGCATTATCTCCCATATTTCCTGATGAACAATGCCGTTAGCTATTTCTACCTAGCTTCACAATGTGATTCTCATTTTGCTAGTAACAGAGTCTATAATTTCAAAAACTAATAACAACTTTCTGACTGCCATCAATTTTACCTTCATAATCTTTTCTATTTTCATACCAGTGAAAAATTAAACCATTCCCACCTGCTGCACTATTAATCTTGACTTCTTTCAAAAACAAATATTTTTCTTTTGGGACATCTTTATCCATGGGTTGCATTATTTTTAGAATGTTTGAAGGGTTTCAGACATTATGTGTTACTTCCTTTTTGTTATGCAGATTTTCTGTATCAATATTAATAGTTTTCAGCATGCCCAGCTATTATTACCATACTTATTATGTAATACTTTCTTAAATTCCTTCACTTTTTACTTTCTTTAATTTACTTTTTTATACTTGTTTTGCTTAAGAATGGAGCCACATCTTTCTTTTCCCTTTCTTTACTAATTTCCTTTTAGAATAAACTAATTTTATTTTCATTCTCCTTAAAAAACCTTCTATTCTATTTTGCAAACTTTATTAACATTGTTTACAAACATTCATGTTAACACAAAACTAATACATTAAAATTTTTCTTTCATTCTGTAAATGAAATAAATCATATTCTGCTATAACTTTTTCTTGCATGTTTTCCAACAATCATTCAGCGGTTCATAAAAATCTGGGATGCCTTCTGTGCGGAGCCTGCATGTCCTCCCTGTGGTCACGTGGGTTTCCTCCGGGTACTCCGATTTCCTCCCACATCCCAAAGACATGCAGTAGGTGGATTGCGCACTCTAAATTGGCCCTAGGTGTGAGTGTGTGCATGTGTGTGCCTTCTGTGGAAGGTTAGGAGCTGGGCTGGCAACTTGACACCGTAAAACTCCACTGCCAATCATGAGCGGACAGATAATCCGCTGTGGCAACCCCTAACTGGGAAAAGCTGAAAGAAGAAGAAGGAGAAGATTCAGCGGTTCATAAAAATCCTTCATAAGAGGATGCTTTGCCTATGGTAATAGCAACAATACTTTAGAATTGTTTCCTCTCTGAATGGTTATGTTCCAAGAAACTAGCTCAACAGAAATGGTAGAAAAATCAGCTGATGAAAAATGAATTTATAAGCATTTTTGCAGAGGACAAGCCTCCCACCCCACCACCAAATTTATATGTGCCAACTCCACAATCACAAAAATATGAAGAAGTGATAAATTTTCTAAAATTAAGAAATCACCACTGGTGCACACATAGAAATCACACTTTTAGTGATTTGTTATACAAAACAGTGATTTCAATATTTAGCATTTGAGAACTGGGGACTTGAGGCTCAGGGAATGGATGGTCAGAGAAGTATATATATAACTTTAAAGTATTTATGGTCTATCATGTCTTCTGACGATGTTTTGAAGCCTTTTCATGTAGCACATTCATCTTTATCTTTCTTTGCTTACTCCTTATATTCTTACACAATCAGTAAAAAAGTGCTTCAGCAACAATATGTTGATATTCATGCATGTGCTTAATATAAGAAAAGTAATCTAATTTGGTTCTTATCTTGGCTCTCCTATAATTTTATGTTTTAGATTTTTTTCAACAGTCATATCTGCATTTTGTAACATTTCTAGAACTTTCCTAACATCTGACTACAATTTACTCTAACTAATGTTTACTATAGGAATCAAAATTGAAGTTAGCTTCCTAGATTATACCTGTATTTCTTTTCAAACAATGTCTTTGCCACATTTCATTTACTTAATAGTTCATTCTAGTATATAGAATAAGCAAACTAAGACTCATTAGTGGAACCATAACTACATTTGAACTGGAAGAATAAACACACTGTCTTTGTTATTATAAATATTCCTCTGTATGCACTCTTCTTTAAATACTACCTAACAGTACTGTAGAAGCAGCATTTTAGCTCACTAAAATGCAGAATTCATGACCTAATAATTTGCAAAAAGTATGAGCCCAATTTCAAAAGACTTGTTCTCAATGCAAGTGAACACTTACACTGTGAGCAGTCTGAGAGCAGGTCTTTTGGAAGGTGGCTCCTGGTGTGAGCCTGTTTATAGATAGACCTTACACCAAAGTACATCACTTACACTGGTCCATGTGTGTGTTAGGAAGAGAATGGAATGTTCATCTCAGTTTCTTCTCTTATTGGTAGATGTATGGTACCACAATACATTTGGGATAAAACAAAAAACATTTCTGATTCTGACTGGAGAATGTATGGTACATTTGGGTCAAAACAGAGAACAGTTCTTATTTTCAAAGATACAGTTCTGACATCACAAAACATAAGTCTTAAGTGCAGCTCTTTTGACTATTTAAGTTTTCATCCATACCACAGGTCTGTTCCAATAAAGTTGGCAATTAAGTCAAACCATGGTCATTATACTTGTTTTATTTTTAAAGTTCTTAGCTTAACTGACTCACAAGTGCAGCTCTCGTGACTATTTAAGTTTTCATCCATACCACAGGTCTGTTCCAATAAAGTTGGCAATTACGTCAAACCCTGGTCATTATACTTGTTTTATTCTTAAAGTTCTTAGCTTAACTGACTCACAACACTAAAATAAATCATACATTTCTGTTACTGATTGTCCTATGTTTTCCTGAGTCAATATTTTTTCAGAAATAGTATGAGGCTATTACAGTCTTTGCAGTTAAACAGACATTGTGTAAATAAAATGCAGTGGTCTGAGACCTATTTTATATTTTTAGTTAAACTGTTCCTCAGGGAACATCATTACTTAAGTGTCCTATTCTTAACATAGAAAACAATAATAAAAAAGTTGTGTACTGTATTTCAAGCACTAAAACTACTTTAAAGTGAGAAATGTTCAGAAAAATTATTTGCATTTGAGTTGAGTATACATAATTTTACACTATTCAGCCATATGTACATTTTTATATTTTGGCAGCTGGAAAATAAAAATCTTTAATATAGTTGCATGAGAGACCTATAATGAATTCAATGCTTTCCAACGAGTGCCGTTAAATTTCCAATATTAATAGTTATGCCTATAATATTACAAAGCTGTACACTGACTTAAATTTAATCATCTGTCACATGTTTGTTTGGATTTGTATTGTACTTATTGCTGTAGCCCTCCTAGCCTGAATGCCTTTGCCCAGTAAATAAAGTTCAGATGACTGAAGTGTAGCCAAAGCTTTGTTTAGGATGGCATATGCCACAGAGTTGTTCCTGTATATTTTTCCTGCCTTAACTGAATGGAATCTCTGAATTTTTTCTGGTGTCAGTGCAGTCCCTTCCTGCAGAAACAAATATTACATTTTGTTTACAGCATGATGGTATCTGAGCTACACAGTACAGCAAAATCCCTTGAATTCTTAAAGGAAAGCTTTCTGTTAGCATATTGTCTGTAATTAAACTGAACATGGTTAGTAAAAAAAATGCAGAAAGTGATTCAAATGTCATTAAAATTATATATTACTTTTGTTTTCCATAGCATTAATATTAGCACCATATATATTTTAATTGATATATTATGGCTATATAAATATATGCTCTTTGTTAGTATTTTGGGTATGGTGATATAAAGTCAGTATTTATCCTTGTGCAATAAACTTTTTTTTTCAGAATACGCAACTCAGATTCAGAGCACTATGTCATTTACACTGGAAATGCCTTGCTGCGCTCAGCCAAGGCCAACTGGTAAGTAGCTCTGCAGTAGGTAAAAAAGGTAAAAGAAGGATAAATCAAGGCAATGTGGAAACACCATCCTTTTTTCATCCATTTAGTAAGAGGAAACAATCAGACAGTGTTCAGTTTTTACTAGGAAACAGGCATTAGACATTCACAAATTTCTACTCATTTTACATATTAAAATGGTATTATCTAGGCTGCAAGAGAGAATGAGAGAGAGAGAGAGAGAGAGAGAGAGAGAGAGAAAACACCACCTCATACTTGTGCCTGCCTCTATGTTAGCCTGGCTTTGGTTACCATGGTAACATTCAGTTAGATGTGAGATGCATAGAGACGTTGTGTGCAAAGTAACGCAGATGCTGAGGATGCAGTAATCTTAGGTCAGCCTTAAATGCAGTGCTATTGTACCATTTCTGATGCCTCTGCTGACTTACCAGCATGATTAATACAGCACGAGTTAGTGTAAACAGGTCCAACTCAGGAAGAGCGTAGCTTGTATTAAATGAGTACAACTCTTACTCAAGTACCAAATTACATAAAAAGGCACCAGCTCATGAACTGTGTAATTAGTATGTATTTTAATGATGATTAAGTGCTGATTATGACTTTTTTGTGCTGTTGCAACACAGTGATGATCTTTGCACCAGGACACCAATTCTCCATTTTTCAGGAAAAATACTAGGAAATTCCAAAATTTGGAACGTCTGGAAGAGCATGAATTCATGAAATTTAGCTTTCAGGCCCGAGTACTTATTCACCACAACTTCTATTTCTTCTTATATTTACCGCACATAAAACTACGAGCTTCCTTAAATAAGTGCTCTGTACTTATAATTTATTTAAATGATAATTATTTGCATGCACTAAAAATTTAATCAGAGTTATGGTAATAGATATAAGTGATACTTAACAAATGCAGGCATAATTCCTGAATTTCTGCTGAGGGAAATTAAGCTGCAATATGGAATGCACACAGTCAATGCCGTACCCATGGAGGCTTAGTCCAGAGTTGTAAACATTTCAGGTCACTGAAACAGCAACAAACAGAGAATGCAATATTTTTTAGCAACTGTAAGGGGATAAAAGCTCTGAACATGACACCTGAAATTCTTTGATTTGTATGAATGCAGTCAAAGAATGAACCATTTTTATTACACATTTATAGACTGGGTAAATTATATGTGTTCTAACTCACCTGCCCAAAGGTTCCTGGACTTCGTTAACTCCAATGCCCTGGACCAGCTGGTTGACACACCCACAAGGGGTTCTAACATCCTGGACCTGGTACTCACCAACATGGAGGACTGCTGCACCACCCCCAATGTGTGGCCATCCCTGGTGAGATTTGACCACAAATCAGTCTCGCTAGAAGTAACTATAGCACAAGCTCCCCCCCCCCCCCCCTTAGCAACAACTAGACTAAGAAACCTCCCCAAGGTCAATTACAACTGCTTATGTGATGGCATAAATAGCTTCATAGCCCCCCCCCACACACACACACACACTGATGGAACAGACACCTATGTTGAGTCATACCCCAATGCATTATACAAGCAGCTGTACGATTGCATTGACTCTGCTGTACCTGATAGAACCAAAGCAAGATCTTCAAGATAAAAACAAACCTGCCTGGTGGACAACTGCCACTAATAAGCTATACAATAAGAGAAAGAAACTGCTGCCTAAGAGAAGGAAGGAACAGTCTCAAAACTGGAAACACTCCCTCCTCAACTTAAACAAGCAAATAAGACTCCTGGTGAAGTCCTCCAAAGCTAACTATGAATCCAAATGAGCTTATCTAAGGATAACTCCAAGGCATTCTTTAGTTACATCCATAACCTCAAAGGTAAGGACCAGATTTGCACTGAACTTGTAGTTAATGGTACTACATTTATAGAACCTGTGGATATAGCAAACCTGCTGGCTGACAGGTTCAGTGAAAAGTTCACTCCCCTGTCCCCACCACATATACTACAAAGCATCCCTAACACCTGTCCCCCCACCAAGTATCTCTGAGGAGTAGGTCTTAAATGCCATCTCCAAGGCCAAAAACACAATCTCTATGGGACCAGACAACATCCTGGGGTGTGTTCTACATGGGTTAAAACAGGAATTAGTATCACCATTGAGCACCCCATTAATCACAGCTTAAGCACTGGCTTCATCCCAGCAGAATGGAAAACAGCTACTGTCACCCCTTTGCACAAAGTGGTGTATCCATGGACCCCGGGAACTATAGACCCATTAGCCTGACCAGCCTTATCTGCAAGGGCATGGAACGAATCATCAAGGACCTTATTAACAAAGATATAGGAAATCTACAAATGTTAGACCCCACCAAGTTTGACTTTGTCAAGGGGAGATCATGTCTGTTAAACTTGGTGGACTTTTTAGAGATAGCCCCCAAAGCCCTAGATGAGGGCAAATCTGTGCATATGGCCTACCTAGACTTAGTCAAGGCCTTTGACACAATCTCTCACTCAGGCATCATTGATAAACTCACCCAGCTGGGTAGCAACTCATATATTGTCAAGTGGGTTGCAAACTGGCTCATTGATAGAACTCATACTGTCAAAGTAAGGGACTCCACCTCCTCCAGCAGACCCATAACCAGTGGTGTTCTACAGAGATCAGTTCTGGGACCCTACTATTTGGAATCTACTTCTCCGAAGTAAAGGCTAAAACTAAAGGATTGTGGCTGACAATGTTTATTGATGACGGCAAACTGGGAGCGATCATTGAAACCACTAGTGATGTCAACATCCTGCAGGAAGGTCTTACGCAGACTAATGACTGGTGCCAAAGTCATGGTCTTAAACTTAATGCAAAAAAATGCATTATCATGCCCTTCAGCAAGGATGATGTTCCTGCAAACTACCCCATCAATAGCAATACCCTAAGCACACAGTCAGTGGTAAAAGGTCTGGGCACACAGGTTGGCAGCAACCTTAACTTCAATCACCATGTCTCCACAGTGGTAAAAAGGGCATTTTATATTGCTCATCTCATAAGTAAGGGCATTGCCTCCAGAAAAAAATGAGGTTATAACCCCCCTGTACTCTTCCCTCATCAGGTCAATAATAGAGTACAACTCTCCCTTTGTTTTGTTCCTTTCCAAACACCTGCAGCAATTGGAGAGACCACAAAGGTTCCTTACAAAGAAAATTCAGGGTCTTTAAGATCTGTCTTATGCAGATATATTGAAATTATTGTCCCTTTACTCTGTGTCATACAGACTGCTCAGAGGTGACCTGTGCCTTGCATACAGAACAATCTCTAACCCAACTTTAATGGAAATGCTGCACATTCGCAAGTCAAATGGCACACATGCCACTCGCTTCAAGGACCTTAACCTGGTGTGTGACATCAACAGAACTTGCTGGAGAGAGATTTGTCTCACAGAGGTTGCCCCACTTTTGCAACAAGCTTCCTATTCATGTTAAACAAAGTCCCTTGTTGGCCCTATTTAAGCATAATTTGGGCAATTGGATGGGTAACTGGAAATCTACCCTAGGGGTTCCACCTGTGTCCCTCTTGGACAGGGGCAATAGGTGCTGATTTTAATGTCTGCTTGAACCAGGAACCATTGGGAACACAGGCTGAACTTGGCTAGGCTTGTAAGGGCCCTGGGGCTGTTAGCCTATTAACCTCCTTTGATCCTATGATGACCCTATTTGAGATATTATTGATGAAAAGTTTGTTAAAAACAAGTCTTTTTTCCTGAATATGCACAGACTATAATTTCAGTGTTATGAAGATATTTAGAATTTTCACAGAAATGTACTTATTAAGTTTTTTTGCAGAAATGTAGTTTGGTGAAAGATTAGTTTTGTGCTTAGAAAAGCAGGAAAGGTTACCCATATATACATGACACAGATTGTCCATCGTGGTTCCTAGAGTGCAGTGACAGGCCAGGTAACCCCATTCACTAATAACAGAACACACCCATAGCCATCATGTTCAGAGGTTCAGCTACTGTTTTTCCCATGCAAAATCATTAAGATCTGACTCTGATTTCAGTGGTGGGAGGAAGGGGGTCAGTGTGGTTGTTTTATTTCTCCAGGCTTTAATCAAGCAAGCTGTACCCTCCATTTCTTGGAGTTGGCAGACTTCTGTTGTACAAACTGCTTATAGTACCTGCCAGAAGATGTACACTCTTCCACTAACAGAACCCTTACTGTAATGTGCACACACGGCCTGCTCTCTGCTCTCTGTAACTGTAGTTAGTGGTTTCAGGTGTGTAGAACATTACCATTGTCGTTATGGCTGGATTACAAAGAGACATCAGCTAGAAAGCTTTCTCCTTAATAGTTACAGAATCATTTGACAACCTCCAATGTCTGAATCACAATATGCCTAACACACTAAACAAAAAGATGCATACATTTCTGAAACCAAAGCAGGACTGAGGAGAAGAGCATGTGAAGCTACTTGTCTCTTGAGGGTCTTGACATCCCCAAACCTTGTCTGATTTAAATAATGTATAATATACTACAATGTTATAGCAGAGAAATAAAACTATGCACCTATTCTGATGATCTTGGAATGAATGGGCTATTTTTGGTAACATAGCCCTTTTGCCATCTTCGAGTAAGAATACTCTAGAATAGTGTACTCTATACATAGAATAATCTATACAAAGAATACTCTAGAATAGTAAGAATAGTGAATTACATTTCTTTCAAGCTGCATTTCTCAGACTCTCCAACTTCAAAATTGTATGCTGTGTATAAAAAATTTACTGTCTTTTTTATCCCCACCTGTCCTTATTGTATGCTCTTTTTTCATACTTTGCTGATGCTGAATTCTTCTTCTTCTTCTTCTTTCGGCTTTTCCCAGTTAGGGGTTGCCACAGCGGATCATCTGTCCGCTCATGATTGGCAGTTTTGCTGATGCTGAATAAAAAAGATAAACCCAAAACCTGTGGATATTTATGTAGAATATTACATTAAGGCCTAAAAATCTGTGCATGACAAGTACTATAAAAACAGAGGAGGAAAACTTTAATGATGAGCTGTTAATCAGATTAATGATGATCTGTTAATCAGATTAAACCACAATCCCAAATAGCTAAAAACTGCATTTTACCTGATTTTAGCCTAGCACTTATATTTATTGCACTGTTGTGATTATTTTGCTGCTTGTGTATCTCTACTACTTTTAAACTACAACAAAAAGAAAAAAAAAAAACTTGCTTTTTTCCCACTTTCTGAAAGTTAAGAAAGTTCAGTTACAGATTTGCTGTTCTGAACTGTTTGGAAGCTTCTAGAAGGCCAGTGCTTGCTTGGGCTAAAGGGAAGTATCTGTGTTCACCAGTGGGAGGGGTTAACACTGAACAGCCTGCCTGTCCCTGGAGGAGTGGTTACTACCTAGAAGCTGTAGTTTTATTGGCCATTTTGGGTCAATTCTAAACTCCTTGATCTCTCTCTCTCTCTTATAATCCTACAACTCTCTTTTTGCGCAGTTTTGCTCACTGAGCAGCGTCGGGCTTACACTATTACAGGCTCCACAAAGTCTGCTCTTCACTTTTTCCCTTAGAACTGTTCAAACTCTCAAAGTAATCACTCTATTCTCTTTCTAAAGCTCTGCGCTTGCTCAGCTCTTATAAGGAAACACTAACTAACTAAAGCACTACACCCTCCTTGACTTCTCATAAGCATTAGGCTCCCGATTGGTCCTTCCTGATCAAGTGAAAAATCAGTTCCCTTCCCTAATCTGATCAGTAAAAAAAACAGTTCCCTATACTAATCTGGTATGTCCAAGGGTCAGTTTCAAGGTTACTCTCCAGTCCAGCTGGTGAATCTGGGAATTTTGAGGCAATGTTACAATTGCCTTATGTACACAGACAATCCTCTCCTCCTTCCAACAAACTCTAATACATGTGAGAGATGCAGTTACACAGCCAAACTGGAGGAAGAGCTCTCTCAACCCAAGACTGGCACAGTCAGTCAGGAGAAAAAGGTAACCACCCACACCACAAATCCAGTCTCACACAGACCTATTGCATCTGCATACCCAACACATAATCACACAAAAACATACTCAGAGGCTCTAAATAAAAATCTGCCTAAACAGCAAAGACCTCCTAAGCAGATATCCAAGCAACAGCCACCCCTCAACAATACCCACGAATCACATATCTCACAAAATCAGTGTGCCTTACAGTCACAACCCTTAAGGCCAAACAACACACCAAATACACTTGTTATAGGGGACTCTATTGTCCGGCACACTGACATCCCGCTCACCAGACTGAACAAGGAGAAGGTCACTGTAAGCTGCCTGTCGGGTGCCAGGATCCACCACATAATGCAAGCACTCAGGTCACTCCAAAGCAAGTACAAGTATGACTCCGTCATTGTCCATGCTGGTGTGAATGACCTGAGATGTACCTCCCTGGACTACATGAAAAGAGACATAGAGGAGCTCTCTGACCATGTAGCCCAGGCTGGTATGACCCTGACCTTGAGTAGCATCTTGCCCTCACCAAGAATGATGCCACAGTATAAAGACAAAATGATCAGTTTTAACAATTGGCTAAAGTATTGGTGTCATTCAAAGGGGATCCAGTGTCTGTCAGCCTGGGATGACATGCTCGACAAGCCACGTTGCTTCGCTAGGGACAGCTTGCACCTGTCACCCTTAGGCTTTCGTATACTGGCCAAGGCTTTTGCCACCCCCATAGTGCCTTTTTTAGGCAAGGCTCAAAGGACAAACCCACCTCCATAGACAACCCAAGGATAAAAAAACTAAAGGTAATGCTACTCAATGCCTGAAGTCTAAACCTCAAGATGCACGCACTCGAGGCTCTCCTCGGTATGGAGAAAATCGATGTCTGTGCAGTAACAGAAACCTGGTTCAAGGCTCCTGAGAGCACCCCAGTACTTGAAGAAAATAAACGCCAGGAACCAAAATGCAAAGAACAAGGCAGGAAACCACTGGATAAACACTTTATATAAGTAAAGCTTTCGGATACAATCCTTTCTCAATACAAAACAATGCATAGAACCAGCTCTTTATATATAGGTCCAAATATATCACATGACATGCAGCCAAAATCACATGATATGTCATCCAAATCACAAAAACATTTTAAAGAAACATTTTAAAAAAACTTTTTTAAAAAACTTAATACAAAAACTTGAAATACTTTAATAAAACTTTAAAAAATATATATATTTAGATAAAACTTCAGGCTAAGAGAGATTAGCTCTACTTAATTTAACTAAAATAGGTTTGAGACTGACTTGGCTATTCAAGCCTGGTTTTGAATCACTCCCAGATGTGCTCTGAATTGTTGCATAATGGTACAAAATATACCGAACCTACAGACATAGCCAACATCCTGGCAGACAGATTCAGCGCAAACTTCTCCCCCCCTTCCCCCCCAAAGGAGCAAATGCCTATCCCAACTGAATGCAACCGCCCTGACATCACAGATGTACAGGTGAAAGCTGCCCTCTCCAAAGCAAAAAACACAGCATCTATGGGACCGGACGGTGTCCCAGGCTGTGTCTTACATGAGCTCCAAGAAGAACTGAACCCTCCCATTAAGTCACTGTTCAAACTTAGCCTTACTACAGGATATGTACCCAAAGAATGGCGTACAGCTACAGTGGTCCCACTCCACAAAGGTGGTGCCACAACGGACCCCAGAAACTATCACCCCATAAGCCTGACTAGTCTGGTCTGTAAAGCTATGGAGCGTATTATCATGGAACTCATAAACAAAGACATTGGGAGCCTCCAGACATTGGACACTACCCAATTTGGCTTTGTTAAGGGCAGATCTTGCCTCTTAAACCTAGTTGATTTCTTTGAAAGAGTTACCAAAGCCATAGATGAGGGCAAGGTAGTCCACGTAGCCTACCTGGACCTCGCAAAAGCCTTCGACACAATACCCAACTCGGGCATCATAAATAAGCTTATCAGCTTAAATATCAACCACTATATCACAAGATGGGTTGCAAACTGGCTCAGAGATAGAACCCACATGGTCAGAATTGCAGGTGCCATGTCCGAATCCAAACCAGTTACAAGTGGCGTCCCACAGGGCTCAGTTCTGGGACCTCTTTTGTTCGGTATATACTTATCTGAGGTTCAGGCTAACACGGGGGGATTATGGCTGACAAAGTTCGCAGATGACTGCAAACTGGGGGTCATAATCGAATCTCCAGCTGACACAAGCATCCTCCAAAAGGGTCTCACAGAGATGGATGCTTGGTGACAGAGCCACGGCCTTAAGCTAAATGCTAAAAAGTGCATAGTCATCCCCTTTGGGAAAAACAAGGTGCCCAGAAATTACCACATAGGTGGTAATCCATTAAGTACAGAAGAAGTAATTAGAGATTTGGGGACCAACGTAGATAGTAATCTCTCCTTTGATAATCACATTGCCAAAGTGGTTAGAAAGACCTTCTATATAGCCCACCTTATCACGAAAGGGATCGCATCTAGATCAAGAGAGGTCATTGTGCCCCTCTACTCGTCACTCATCAGGCCCATAATTGAATACAATGCCCCTTTTGGGATGTACCTTACCCGACACCTGCAGCAACTGGAGAGACCCTAAAAGTACCTCACCAAGATGATCATGGGCTACAAATAGATGTCCTATGCAGCTCGACTAAAGAAACTCCAGCTCTATTCAGTTGCTTACCGCCTACTCAGAGGCGATCTATGCCTGACGTACAAAGCCATGCCAAACCCAGAATTAATGAACATGCTCCACCTCAGAAAATCCAAGTCCCTTAGAGCTACATGCTCCAGGGACCTAAACCTCAGCACAAAAATAAATAGGACATGCTGGAGGGACAGATTCATTTCCCAGAGGCACCCCTCACTCTGGAATAGAATCCCAATTCATGTTAGACATAGCCCCTCGCTGACCCTCTTCAAGCGAAATCTGGACGCATGGATGGGAAATCGCAAATTCACCCCTGGGATCTCTCCTGTGTCCCTGCTAGACAGAGGCAAAGTAAACTAATCTTAAAAGGGTACCTTCTGTGACCTACTTTACAGAGGCACAGTAGGCTAATCTAATAGGGAGGCGGAAGCCAAATACACTCTGGCTAGGCCTATAAATGCCCTAGGGCAGATAGCCTAGTATCTACCTATACTATGAACCTATGAACTACAAACTCATTAGTCTCACTAGCCTCATATGTAAAGCTATGGAGCTCAGTATCTCAGACTTTATGAATTTGAACATTGAAATCCTGGACCCTCATCAATTTGGCTTTGTCGGAGGAAGGCCCTACCTCTTTAACTTCATTAATTCTTTGAAAAAAAAGTAAGTTAAGCAGTGGATAGTGGTTATACACTGCATACAACATAGCTAAACATGCCTAAGTCACTTGACACTATCCCTATGCAGGCATTATTGACAGACTTGTAAATCTGTATATAAATACTTATATGGTGCAATGTATAATTAACTGGTTATCTGACAGAACCCATGTGGTTAGAGAAGCAGGTGCCAGTGATGGCCTTCATCTGTCTCTCCTGGGCTTCAGGCTTCTGGCAAAGGCTCTTGGCTCCCTCATAGTGCCTTTTTTAGGCAAAGTAATGATCACAAAATTACCAACATGAAAAATTCTTCTAAACAAAATTTAAAGGTCATGCTGCTAAGCGCTAGGAGTCTTAGCATGAAACTGCATTCATTGCAAGCATTCCTTGCCCTGGAGGTTGCTTACATTTGTGCAGTCACTGAAACCTGGTTCAAAGCTGCAGAGAGCACCCCAACATTATCAGGTTACTCATCCTACCATACTTTCAGACCTGTAACAGAGGGCTACAAAGCCAAAGGAGGTGGAATTTCAATATTTATCAAAGACATGCACTCCTCCAGGCTGGTCAAATGGTATGATGCCCAGGAGACACTCCAAGTGCAGTTAACTGTTGACAAAATACCAGTTCAAATCATAGCTAGCTACAGACCCACAACCATGACTCAAGATGCCCACTCCACCTATCTGGACTTACTTGAATCCATCAAGATTCAACCCTCTACCCTGATCTTGGGTGACGTTAACTACCCAACCATAGAGTGGAAGACCTTTTCTAGCTCAAGCATGAATGCTCAGAGATTCCTTGACTTTGTCAATGCCAATGCATAGGATCAGCTGGTCAATACCCCTACAAGAGGTGAAAATATCCTGGACCTGGTACTAACCAACATGAGTAGCCACTGTAGCACCCCTACAGTGTCATCCTCCTTGGTAAGATCTGACCATAAAGCAATCATCTTCAAAGTGACTATCTACCCTGACCTCCCCTTGTCAGAGTAAAACAAAAAAAATTTTCCAAAGCTAACTACAATCTCCTGAAAGAAGGTATAAGCAACTTCTCAGCCACCATCCCTTCAGTAGGAAATAGCACTAATGTCCAAGCCTACACCAAAAAACTATATGAGCACCTACATAGCTGTATGGACTCAGCAATACCTGACAGGACCAAATCATCTTCCTCAAGGAAGAGTAAACCTGTCTGGTGGACAGCAGCAATAAACAAACTCTATAATAAAAGGAAAAAAATTGTTGTCCGGGACCAAGAAGGAGCAGGTGCCAAGTTGGAAGCAAACACTCTTTTGTCTGAACAAGCAAATAAGGCCACTGGTGAAATGCTCTGAGGCTAACTTTGAATCCAAATTGGCCACATCCACTAAGGACAATCACAAGGCCTACTTCATATATGTCCGCAGTCTGAAAAGTAACACCCAGATCTGTTCTGAACTGGTGGTCAATAAGAGCACATACACAAATGTAAATATAGCCAACTATTGGCAGACAGGTTCAGTGAAAATTTCACCGCCCTGCCCACCATCAGTAAACTAGAACATACCCAGCACCTGCCCCCTCCCTCATCACCAGGGAGCAGGTGTTTAATGCCCTCTCAAAGGCAAAAAAAATATAGTCTCCATGGGACCTGACAACATCCCTGGTTGTATCCTACATGAACTCAGGCATAAGCTGTCAGCTCCATTAGGCACCATATTCAGTCAAAGCCTGAGCACTGGCTTTGTCCCAGTTGAATGGAAGACAGCCACAGTGATCCCTCTACACAAAGGTGGAGCGTCCACTGATGCAGGCAATCATAGGCCCGTCAGCCTAACTAGCCTGATCTGCAAGGCCATGGAACGCATTATCATGGGCCTTATAAACAAGGACATTGGCAACCTCTAAACTCTTGACCCCACACAGTTTGATTTTGTCATAGGGAGATCATGCCTGTTAAACTTGGTTGACTTCTTCAAAACAGTCACCAAAGCCATGGACGAGGAGGAATATGGTGCGCAACACCTACCTTGACCTAGCCAAAGCCTTGGACACCATTCCACAATCAGGCATAATAAACTCTCCCAGCCAGGCATCAACTCGTATGTTACCAGATGGGTAGCTAACTGGCTCATTGATAGAACCCACTCAATCAAAATAGGGGAAGTCACCTCTAGTAGTACACCCATAATGAGTGGTGTACCCCAAGGATTGGTTTTGGGGCCTCTACTGTTTGGGATGTACTTTTCTGAGGTGCAAGCCAAACCAGTAGTCTGCGGCTGACCAAGTTTGCAGATGACTGCAAGCTGGGTGCTATCTTAAACTCCCCTAGTGATGTCAACATCTTCCAAGAGGGCCTTACCCAAACAAATGACTGGTGCCAGAGACATGGCCTCAAACTGAATGCCAAGAAATGCATCATTACCCCCTTTGAGGAAAATGGAGTCCTCACTAATTATCACATTAATAACAATGTACTAAGCATGCAATCAGTCATGAGGGACTTGGGCACTCAGGTTGATAGCAACCTGACTTTTGACCACCATGTTTCCTCCATTGCATGGAAGGCTTTCTACATGGCCTACCTCATAACTAAGGGTATGTCATCCAGGAACAAGGAGGTCATAACATCCCTGTACTCCTCCCTTATCAGACCCACTATTTAGTACAATGCCCCCTTCGGCATGTACCTTGCCAAGCACACGCAGCAGCTGGAGAGACCACAGAGGTTCCTGACCAGGAAAATCTAGGGTTTCAAACACCTGTTTTATATTGATAGGCTAAAAGCCCTGTCCCTCTACTCAGCCTCATACAGACTGCTCAGAGGTGACCTGTGTCTGGCATACAAGGCCATTTCAGACCCAGCCTTGATGGAGCTGCTGCATATCCATAAGTCAAACTCCACTCATGTAACCCACATGCAAGGCCTCAACCTGGTCTGTGACATTAATAGAACTTGTCGGCGAGATAGATTTCTGTCCCAAAGACTCCCCCATCAATGGAATAGACTCCATCTCCATGTCAAGCATATTACTGCTCTAACCCTCTTTAAGAGGATCCTGAACGACTGGATGGAAAACAGAAAATACATACCTGGGATCACACCCGTGTTCCTACTGGATGGGGAAACAGGTGCTGACTTTGTGGAAACATGGGCAAAATTCTTGGCTAGGCTTGAGGGTCTCAGGGTCAATAGCCTAGTATCATCCTATGAACGTATGAACCTAGGTGCCACTTTTGAAAGTAAAACAGTTACCAGTGGTCTACCACAGGACTCGGTTTTGAGACCTCAGATATTTGGCATGCATTTCTCAGACCTTCAGGCCAGCACTTCTGGACCTATGGTTAACTAAGTTTGCAGATTACAAACAGAATACGGCCACCATTAATCTTAAAAGCTGGACAATTAATAAATGATTATATTTCAATCAAACCCATTTTAAAGTTAAGGTCCCTTTTAGTATAGAGCTTGACATAACAAGTAGTAGGGACTTATGTTCTGTGGTCAATATTTTAGTATATACAGTATTAAATATGTAAGTTGTGTCAGTATTTTTATTATAATATTAGTGTGTTCATTTAGCTAGTTGCTTCTACAAACAGGATTGGATGGGTTTGTATACATTATGAAATGTGTTTTGAGTGTACAATGAATGTTTTAATTGTGATATTTGATATCATTAATTTAGATTTTTATGGATACAACATCACCATTTATGATGACTTTTGTGATCTATTTATGTGTATACGTTATTTTAACTATAGTTGTAATGCTTAATTGTCCAGCTTTTAAGATTAATGTAATTGTGGGGGTGGGTTATTTGAACTGAGCCAATGAGTTTTGAGTAAAGGGTATATATGGTTCATTTGAATGTATTTCAAACGACTCTGATGAAGCCAGATTGCTGGCGAAAGCGCTTAGTCGTTATATTTTGTATTAAAGTTTCTGTTCAAGTTCATCTACAGGACTCAGTTTTTTTAACATTTTATCATTTGGACTCAGTTTTTACCACAGTGTGGCTTTTTGTGGAAGAGTCCGCATCTTTTGGTGGCCGTATTCTGTTTGTATGCTGTTACTGCCCTTGTGGGTGTTACATTTTATTTTAAGTTTGCAGATTACTGTAAATTGCGTGTCGTTATTCAATCCAAAACTGACTCACAACTGCTACCTTCTAAGACCATGTTAACAAAACAGTTTCGCTTACTGTACAGGAGATGCATCCCTCCAATAAGACTCTATTGTAAGGGATCTGTGTACTCTTGTTGATAACTCCTTATCATTTGACCATCATGTCTCCAGAGTAGTCCAGTAAGCCTTTTATCTGGCCCATTTAATTTCCAAAGTCATCTCCACTAAATCCAAAGAAGTGTTTGCTCCCCTTTGCACATATATTATCAGAACCACTAATGACCATAATGCACCTTTTGCCATGTATTTTTCTACACACATCACACAACTTGAGAGACCTCAGAGATTCATAACTAAAATGAATAGTGGCCTCAAAAATCTTAGTTAGCAGGACAGATTTGCAGCCCTTTCTCTGTACTGAGTCTCTTTCAGACTCCTTCATGGAGATCTTTGTTTAGCCTTTCATGCCATGAAAGTTCCAAACCTATTTGATTTCATAACCCTTTGTAGAACTAATGTAATATCAAATATTCAGTTAAAAGAACTAAACCTTCATCAGTAGATAAATAAAACATGGAAGCATGATAGATTCATATCCCAATGTATCCTTCACCTCTGGAAAAAACTTCCATTACATGTCAAGAAGAGTAGCGCCCTTGCCACCTTCAAGGTAAACCTAGATAATTGGATAGACAGACTTAAATTTTATCCCAGTCTATTTTGTTTTGCCCTCCTTGAGGCTAGAGAGAAATTTTGAATAGGTGTTTTGGCCAGGATTGAAATAGCCTGCAGACTGATTGCCTAGTACTTCCCCATGAACCCATGAACCTATTTCCAGGACCTTGAGCCATCATATGACTGCTCAAATCAGCTTTCGTGGGATCTTGCATATACTTTCTCCAGATTTGGAAAGGCCATTTGGACTTTTTCATTTCCAGCTTCTTCCTACTATTTGTCTCACTGAAAATATCAGGCCAGTTGAATTGCATCCTGATCTGAATATGAACTGCTCATCTCCCAATTTACCTTCTACTAATCTGTGTACTCATTTATCTCTCACCCTCAGTGCTTTCATACAGTGTAAGAAGAGTGTGATTCTTCTGTACTCCTACCTGTATTTGTGAATATCTACCATGTTCTTGTAGACTGACACTAGAATGATTGTCTCCAAATTGTGATGACCAGCCTACGAAGCCATATTTCCCCTGATGCATCCAATATCGTGATCATATCTGATGGGGTTTCAGCTGACTGCTACTCTCCCAGACTTTGTTTAACTTAATGCACTTTGTATTCTTCTAAGGCGGTTCCTACCTACAATTTCACAATAGTCTGTGTGCACAAAAGTACAGTTTCTGTGGGGCTTTTGTCATGCAGAAATTGTTGAAAGTATTCCTTCCATCTGTTCTTGATGCCTTCTGGATTGGTGAGAAGATTGTTGTCATTACCCCTTATGACTGTCTTTCTGTCATTGTCTTGCTACCTGACAGAAATGTTTTGTGGTGGCAGAGGTTCTCTGATGCCTTATTCTTTGCCATTGTGACTGCTCTCTTAGCATCTCTGATAATCACCCAGAATTCCTTTGTTGCTTGGTCTCTTTTTATATCTGTCAACTCTTCTATGAACCTCTTCTTTGGACAATGCAGTAGTGCAGTGGTAGCATTGTTGCCTCACAGCAAGAGGTTCTCCAGTTCAATTCTTGACTGGGGTGCGGAGTCTGCATGTTCTCCCTGCGTTCATGTGGTTTTGCTCCGGTTTCCTCCCATGTTGCAATGACATGCATCAGGAGCATTTCTCCCTGGGCCTCTGATGAAAATTGGCTCGTTTCAAGTCGGACTTTCCCTGATTCAAATAAATAAATTCTAGCACCCCCTCTTTCTTTTGATAACTTCCTAGATGTCTGCATTCCACCACTATCTTTTCTTATGTACCTTATTTACATAAATGACCTAACTACAAATCATCGCACTTCCTCTGTTGAAATGCTCTCATTCTGCCACTTCTGCACTGCCTATTTCCCTGGTTCCTGAGGTTTTCTAAAACTGGATAGTACAAAGAAGTAATCTCCATGGTGAGTCTTGTAGCAACCCTCCATTCAAGGGGAAGAACACGTGTATTTAGTTAAAAAAAAAAAAAACTTTTATTTATTTATTTATTTATTTATTTATTTATTTAATATTTATTTATTCTCTGATGGATGGGAGTCCTTGCTTTAACAATGGTCAGTCACTTAGCACTGGAGAATACCAATACCTGTCCTTTGTCAACATTAGTCAATGTGACCAACTGACCTAGAGCCAATCTTTATATCGCTAAGTGGTTGGTCAAATGCAGCATACATTCTGTGGTCCATGATCGCTGATCTAGAGCATATTGTATATCACAGCTTACTGACTGATTGATTTATCCTTTGTTTATTGGGTTAATCCCACTAGGCTACTGGCCACTTTTTAGGTGAGACTTGACATATATTTATACTACTGGAGAAATTTCGCAAAGCCATTGGGGAACATCCCCTACCCCTTTCACTTTGGAGATGTTATAGTGCTAGAGGACTGTGACAACAGCTAGGAAGAGGAGTAAGAGAAGCAGCAGCGTGGTGCAGGACAGAGAGATGCTATAGTGCTGGAGGACTGTGACAACAGCAAGGAAGAGGAGTAAGAGAAGCAGCAGCGTGGTGCAGGACAGAGAGATGCTATAGTGCTGGAGGACTGTGACAACAGCAAGGAAGAGGAGTAAGAGAAGCAGCAGCGTGGTGCAGGACAGAGAGATGCTATAGTGCTGGAGGACTGTGACAACAGCAAGGAAGAGGAGTAAGAGAAGCAGCAGTGTGGTGCAGGAGAGAGAGATGTTATAGTGCTGGAGGACTGTGACAAAAGCTAGGAAGAGGAGTAAGAGAAGCAGCAGCGTGGTGCAGGAGAGAGAGATGTTATAGTGCTGGAAGACTGTGACAACAGCTAGGAAGAGGAGTAAGAGAAGCACAGCGTGGTGCAGGACAGAGAGATGTTATAGTGCTGGAGGACTGTGACAACAGCAAGGAAGAAGAGTAAGAGAAGCAGCAGCGTGGTGCAGGACAGAGAGATGTTATAGTGCTGGAGGACTGTGACAACAGCAAGGAAGAAGAGTAAGAGAAGCAGCAGTGTGGTGCAGGACAGAGAGATGTTATAGTGCTGGAGGACTGTGACAACAGCAAGGAAGAAGAGTAATAGAAGCAGCAGCGTTGTGCAGGACAGAGAGATGTTATAGTGCTGGAGGACTGTGACAACAGCAAGGAAGAAGAGTAAGAGAAGCAGCAGCGTGGTGCAGGACAGAGAGATGTTATAGTGCTAGAGGACTGTGACAACAGCTAGGAAGAGGAGTAAGAGAAGCACAGCGTGGTGCAGGACAGAGAGATGTTATAGTGCAGGAGGACTGTGACAACAGCTAGGAAGAGGAGTAAGAGAAGCACAGTGTGGTGCAGGACAGAGAGATGTTATAGTGCTGGAGGACTGTGACAACAGCTAGGAAGAGGAGTAAGAGAAGCACAGTGTGGTGCAGGACAGAGAGATGTTATAGTGCTGGAGGACTGTGACAATAGCTAGGAAAAGGAGTAAGCGAAGCACAGTGTGGTGCAGGACAGAGAGATGTTATAGTGCTGGAGGACTGTGACAACAGCTAGGAAGAGGAGTAAGAGAAGCACAGTGTGGTGCAGGACAGAGAGATGTTATAGTGCTGGAGGACTGTGACAACAGCAAGGAAGAAGAGTAAGAGAAGCACAGCGTGGTGCAGGACAGAGAGATGTTATAGTGCTGGAGGACTGTGACAACAGCAAGGAAGAGGAGTAAGAGAATCAGCAGCGTGGTGCAGGACAGAGAGATGTTATAGTGCTGGAGGACTGTGACAACAGCAAGGAAGAAGAGTAAGAGAAGCAGCAGCGTGGTGCAGGACAGAGAGATGTTATAGTGCTGGAGGACTGTGACAACAGCTAGGAAGAGGAGTAAGAGAAGAACAGCGTGGTGCAGGACAGAGAGATCTTGTCGTGCTGGAGGACTGTGACAACAGCAAGGAAGAGGAGTAAGAGAAGCACAGCGTGGTGCAGGACAGAGAGATGTTATAGTGCTGGAGGACTGTGACAACAGCTAGGAAGAGGAGTAAGAGAAGCACAGTGTGTTGCAGGACAGAGAGATGTTATAGTGCTGGAGGACTGTGACAACAGCTAGGAAGAGGAGTAAGAGAAGAACAGCGTGGTGCAGGACAGAGAGATGTTATAGTGCAGGAGGACTGTGACAACAGCTAGGAAGAGGAGTAAGAGAAGCACAGTGTGGTGCAGGACAGAGAGATCTTGTCGTGCTGGAGGACTGTGACAACAGCAAGGAAGAGGAGTAAGAGAAGCACAGCGTGGTGCAGGACAGAGAGATGTTATAGTGCTGGAGGACTGTGACAACAGCAAGGAAGAAGAGTAAGAGAAGCACAGCGTGGTGCAGGACAGAGAGATGTTATAGTGCTGGAGGACTGTGACAACAGCAAGGAAGAGGAGTAAGAGAAGCACAGCGTGGTGCAGCACAAAAAGATGTTATAGTGCTGGAGGACTGTGACAACAGCTAGGAAGAGGAGTAAGAGAAGCACAGTGTGGTGCAGGACAGAGAGATGTTATAGTGCTGGAGGACTGTGACAACAGCTAGGAAGAGGAGTAAGAGAAGAAGCAGCGTGGTGCAGGACAGAGAGATGTTATAGTGCTGGAGGACTGTGACAACAGCTATGAAGAGGAGTAAGAGAAGGAGCAGCGTGGTGCAGGACAGAGAGATGTTATAGTGCTGGAGGACTGTGACAACAGCAAGGAAGAGGAGTAAGAGAAGCAGCAGCGTGGTGCAGGAGAGAGAGATGTTATAGTGCTGGAGGACTGTGACAACAGCAAGGAAGAGGAGTAAGAGAAGCAGCAGCAGCGTGGTGCAGGAGAGAGAGATGTTATAGTGCTGGAGGACTGTGACAACAGCTAGGAAGAGGAGTAAGAGAAGCAGCAGCGTGGTGCAGGACAGAGAGATGTTATAGTGCTGCAGGACTGTGACAACAGCAAGGAAGAGGAGTAAGAGAAGCAGCAGCATGGTGCAGGACAGAGAGATGTTATAGTGCTGGAGGACTGTGACAACAGCTAGGAAGAGGAGTAAGAGAAGCAGCAGCAGCGTGGTGCAGGAGAGAGAGATGTTATAGTGCTGGAGGACTGTGACAACAGCTAGGAAGAGGAGTAAGAGAAGCAGCAGCGTGGTGCAGGACAGAGAGATGTTATAGTGCTGCAGGACTGTGACAACAGCAAGGAAGAGGAGTAAGAGAAGCAGCAGCATGGTGCAGGACAGAGAGATGTTATAGTGCTGGAGGACTGTGACAACAGCTAGGAAGAGGAGTAAGAGAAGCAGCAGTGTGGTGCAAGACAGAGAGGTGGTACGGAGTGTTTAGAGGTGCAAAATGAACATTTGGAGAAAAAAATGTTCAGTATGGAGAATCAGAATGCAGATAAAGATTCCTGTGTTGTGGATAACACAAATGAACAACATTTAGCTGTCTCAATGGAAAATATAGGAAGCAAGTCCATTGGAGTGGTGCAGATTATAGAGTTGGCATCCCAAGGGCTTGTGGAAAATGTTCTGTTGAAAATAATAGAGCAGGATGATCCAGGTGGCTGTTCTTCTGTTTCATGGGGTTAAATGACAGATGACATTTTCAGAAGTGCAGAGGATGGTAATGTGGAGAAGGAGCCAGGTGATGGGGCAGCAGGGAATGCAGCAGTTAAAACTTATGTTGCAGGGGCAGAAAGTAAAAGAAGAAAGCAGCAACAGACTGTCAGGAAAACTGTTTTTAAAAACAAGAAAATGACAACTATGAAAATAAGAACACAAGTCAGACTGTAATAAAGAGAGATTATTTATGGGACAGTTTGGCAATTGTTCTGGGATTCAATGCTCAATATATTGGGTCTCATACATAGAGGGACAAAGACATTTTGTGACTTACCATTTCAGTCTGAGAGACTGATGATAACATATCTGGAACTGTGTGGCAAAAAAGGGCATTTAGGCGTGGAATAATTATTTGTTTTCTGGTAGCAACTTAAATGTTAAAAATGTGTTGCTTTGCAGTTTAGAACTGATGAACTTGAAGATGTTAAACAATGCATGTAGGGTTTGTGTGAAACTGTGGATAACATTGTGAAAGTTAGTGATGAAGGAAATGTATGGAATGGAGGGTGGAAGCTGGAAGGTGTTTTGAAATGTGAAAAAAAAAAAAAAAAAACATGGTTAACCACTTGCCAAGTGTTATTTTTTGAGGCTGGTCCCACAAGAACTTCAAAATATGTTGCCCAACCTAAATCATGTTTCTTTTCTCATAACTTTTCTGCTTTAATTAATGATTGTAACAAGATACATGTAACCAGTGTGGAGAGAAGGGGCATACAAGAAGATGATGATGTGGCTGAATGCAGGCTGTGTAAAAAAGGACACTTGGATGAATTGTCAACAGCAAGCAGTACATAATGAAAAAGAAGGGGAAAGGGAAGGCATGCTACATGAGGAAGGACAACAAGAAGTCAAGGGAGAGGGGGGACTAAGTCAGGAACAAAGTGGAGGAAACAGAAGCAATATGGAGGAGAGAGTTTGCATGCAGGAAGAGGGATTCACATTAAGGTTTTTGTTTAAATTTCTATGTAGTGAAAAAATGTGTTCTGAGAATCCATGGTTATTTGGTCATAAACACAGGAAAATATTCAACAGAGGAAAGAGTAAAAATAGAAAAATGAAAATTTTAAAATATTTCCCCTAAACTTAAAGAGAAGGAAAAGCAAGAGTTTTAGATTACTTTTAGTAAATGTGAACATAATACGGACTGAAAGAATAGGGATACTGGGATGGTGTGCTAAATGTGATGTGAATGGTGTGCTAAATGTGATGTGAATGGTGTGCTAAATGTGATGTGGCTGTTATTATGTCAGAGCATGTAAGATTCGAATCCAGATAAGTAAATAAAGACTGCAAAACATTGTAGGGTGGAAATATAATTTGGAACTTAAGAAGTGAAAGTTGTCCTGGAGGGGATGTGTTAATGTAAAGAAGTAGTGAAAATATTGGACGTCATGTTGGTAAGGATGGAAAAGTTCACTAATTTGAATGTGAGGTGGAAAGAACATGTTTATAGAATTATAGCATTGTGTGCACATATAACTAGCAAGCAAAGAGAGAGATTCTGTTTCATAAAATATTAGACAGTGTAGTGGTTAATGTAAATTATAATTGGAATGGACTTTGTGATTTAAGGCGAAGATGTGAAAAGAAAGGGCACAATATAAAATACAGGAAGTGATAATGCGATAGGTTAAATGTGTGAAGCAAAAGTCAGTGCCCTTATAGAATGGACACGTGGATCTGAAATTGATTATGTTGTATTATCAAAAGACTTGGTGGTAGTAGATGGTGATGCAGTTGTGACAGCTTTCTTAGACCATTTAGCAATATGGATGGAGGTGACAGAAGAAAGGTGGCACATTAAAATAGGAAAGGGAACAAATGAATAATGAGAAATTATGAAGTGAAACTGGAGAATGGGAGTTATTACAGTAATAAAAGGATTGTATAACCATTAATAATTTCCATAGAAACTAATCTAAGTAGTGGATCGAATTTAAAAAGAAGAATAAAACATGTTTTTTTTGTCAGAGGCAGGATTGTCTAAAAAATGAAAAGAAAGTGAAATATGGGAAATGTTATAGACAATTGTTAGAGAATTTAGAGAATAGTATTATGGGATAGAAAAAGAAATATATAAAAGAAGTCAAGAAAAAAATTAACGCATTAATGTTTAGGCAGAGATATTATTTAGCACACAAAAGTGCTACCAGCACTAAACGTTCTACAAGGAAACAGATCCAGTATTTATTAATGCCCACCTCTCCAGGCATGTCTAAAGGTCAGTTCCCTGTGCTTTCTCCTACTAACCTGGTGAACTTGGGCATCCTGAGGCAGTGTACCAACTGCCTCATGTACACTGACAACCCTCTCCTCTTACCTCTCAGACTTGTGAGAGATGCACTTATATATCCAGACTGGAAACCACACACTCTCCAGCCAAGACTGGAATAGCTGGTAAAGAGGAGAAGGTCAACACTTGCACCACACCACATGGAGCACATAGCCCTCCAGAACACTCACCACCACTGCCTTCACATAAAAACACAAACCACACACCCACCTTGGTGGAGGCTCTCAATAAAAATCTACCCAAACAGCAGAGACCTCCATGGCATAAACGCACTCGACCACCACAACACAAAACTAATCACGAGACACATAACTCTCTTAAACAGTGAGCCACTCAACCAAAGCCCCTAAGGCAAAACAGCATGCCCAACACACGAGTCATAGGTGACTAAATAGTGAGGCACACTGATGTCCCACTTACTAGGTTGAATAAGGAGAAAGTAACAGTCAGCTACCTGTCAGGCTCCAGGATCTGCCACATAACGCACGCACTCAGGTCCCTCAACAACAGGTACCAATATGACTCTGTCATTGTACATGTGGGTGTGAATGACCTGAGATGTATCACTCCCTGGACTACATGAAAAGAGACATGAAAGAGCTCTTGGATTATGTAGCCTAGGAGGGTATGACAGCCCTGAGCAGCATCCTACCATCACCCAGAATGATACCACAGTACAAGCAGAAAATGATTGATTTCAACATTTGGCTAAGTTTCTGGTGTCATTATAAAGGGATCCAGTATCTGTCTGCCTGGTATGACATGTTTGACAGACCTCAATGGTTTGCCAGAGATGGCCTGCATCTGTCACTCCTGGGCTTCCGGATACTGGCCAAGGCTCTTGCCACCCCTATAGTGCCTTTTTTAGGTGGTGTTCCAAAGACAAAATTACCATCATAACAGCTACAAACAAATGCAATCTGAGAGTCATGTTGCTCAATGCTAGAAGTCTAAATCTCAAAATGCACTCTCTCAAAACACTCCTTAAAATGGAGAACATTGACATTTGTGCTGTAACAGAGACCTAGTTCAAGGCCGCAGGAAACAACCCTGCACTACCAGGCTATAACTCATTCCACACCTTTCAGCCCCAGAACTTGGAGCGAAGATCCAAAGGCGGTGGTGTTTCCATATTCATAAAGGATGCACATACTTCCACACTGGTAGCCCAACATAATGCATATGAGATACTTCAGGTGCAACTAACATTGGGTAAGACAGTGAATCAGGTCGTAGCCTGCTATAGGTCCCCAACCATGTCACAAGACTCACATTCCATGTTCCTAAGCACCCTGGAGAATATTAGGGTCCAACCTAACACTCTCATACTGGGTGACTTCAACTACCCCTCAATTAACTGGAAAACTACTCATGTACCAATACACTTGCCCAATGCTTTCTGGAATTCATTAATTCCAATGCTCTGGACCAGCTTGTTCTTACCCCCACTAGAGGTAGCAACATCCTTGACCTGGTCATTACTAACATGAGCGACAGTTGCTCTACACCAATAGTAAACTCCTCCCTGGTTAGATCTGACCACAAACGAATCACCTTGGAAATCCACATACCCCCCCCCCCCCCACACACACACACACACACAAAGGTAACCACCATGAAAAACTTCTCCAAAGCTAACTTTGGGCTCCTAAAAACAGAGGTGGCTAACTTCACGGCACCCATGCAAATGGAGAATAGTTGCATGATCGCTGAATCATACACCAATGCACTGTACGAGCATGTACACAAATGCATGGATTTCTCCATACCCAATAGAACCAAGACGCTCTCCTCAAAAAAAGGAAGCAAATCTGGTGGTCCCCTGCCATAAACAAACTCTACAACAGAAGGAGGAAACTGATGCAGAATAAGGCAAAGTCCCAAGGCTGGAAAAACTCCATTATCAACCCCAACAAAAGGTTGAGATCCCTTATCAAATCCTCTAAAGCTAGCTATGAAAACAGAATTGCAGCAGATAGTAAAGACAACCACAAAGCCTTCTATAGTTATGTAAAGAATCTCCATGGCAATACCCAGATTTGCTCTGAGCTACTGCACAAGGGTACCTCCTATACTGAGCCAACAGATATTGCCAATATACTGGCTGACAGATTCAGTGCTAACTTTACCACTCCCCCCCCAAAGGACTAATCACAATACCAGTAGATTGCTAAGCACCCAGTATTACTGCTGCACAGGTTAAAACAGCACTGTCCAAAGCCAAGAATACAGCTTCTATGGGACCTGACAATATCCCTGGCTGTGATCTACATGAACTACAGGGTGAACTGGCATCTCACCTGTGTGGTCTGTTCAATCACAACCTCACCTCAGGCTTTGTCCCTACCAAATGGTGCACTGCCACAGTCATCCCTCTCCACAAAGGAGGAGAGACTACAGACCCCAGGAATTATTGCCCCATTAGCCTGACAAGTCTGATATGCAAAGCTATGGAATGCATCATCATGGACCTAATAAACAAGGATATAGGGAATCTCCAAACTCTGGATCCTACACAGTTTGGTTTTGTGAAGGCTACATCATGCCTGCTCAACCTGGTCAACTTCTTTGAGTCAGTCACCAGAGCTGCGGATGACGGCAAGGTGGTTCATACAGCCTACCTTGATCTGGCCAAAGCCTTTGATACCATTCCCCACTCAGGAATCATAGAAAAACTCACTAAGCTAGGCATCAACCCCTGTATCACTAAATGGGTTACAAACTGGCTCACAGATAGAACTCACAGTGTGAAAGTAGCTGACTCCAAGTCAGACTGCTGACCATTCATGAGTGGAATCCCACAGGGTTCGGTCCTGGGCCCTCTCCTGTTTGGTATCTAGTTCTCTGAAGTCCAGGCCAACACAAAGGGACTCTGGCTGACAAAGTTCGCAAATGATTGCAAGTCGGGAGCTATTATTAATTCCCCAAGTGATGTTGACATCCTACAGAAAGGCCTCAATGAGACCAACTACTGGTGTCAGAACCATGGCCTTAAGCTCAATGCCAAAAAATGTGTCGTCATCCCCCTTGGGAAAAACCCATTTTCCTTGAATTACCAGATTGATGGTAGTCCACTGAAAACAGAAGGCAGTAAAAGAGATCTGGGAACACAGGTTGACAGCAACCTCTTTTTTGACCACCACGTTGTCACTGTGGTCAGAAAGTCCTTCTATGTGGCACATCTCATTACTAAGGGTTTTGCATCCAGGAAGAAAGAGGTCATTGTCTCTCTCTACTCTTCCTTCATTAGGCCAATCATCGAGTACAATGTCCCACTTGGCATGTACCTCACTAGACAGCTGCAACAACTGGAGAGGCCGCAAAAGTACCTCACAAAGAGGATCCTAGGCCTTAAACACTTGTCCTATATGGACAGACTCAAAAAACAGCAACTATTCTCTGTCTCATATCACCTACTTAGAGGCGATCTCTGCTTGACTTACAAAGCCATGTCTGACCCAGCTCTGTTAGAAATGCTACATCTAAAGAAATCCCAATCCTGCCATACCATGTGTTCCAGAGACTTCAACCTCATTTCCACAATCAACAGAATATGCTGGAGGGAGAGGTTCATAACCCAGAGACTGCCCATACTATGGAACAGACTTCCCATACATGTCAAGCAGAGCACCTCACTGGCCCTCTTCAAGAGAAATCTTGATGAGTGGATGGGAAATAGAAAATTCACCCCAGGGATCACTCCAGTGGCTTTACTCGACACACGCACTAAGAACTAAAGTCGGGTGGCATGATGCCAGGGTAATCCTATGGGCGAGGGCTGTAAAGGCTCTAGGACCATTAGCCTAGTACACACCTATGAACCTATGAACCTAATAGAGAAGGTATGAGGTACCTTCAGGAATATTAGTATAATGACAGAAATGAAAAAGATAAACGGAGAGTTAAAAAGAACACAACAGCAAATTATGAGCATTGTGTACATGTGAAAAATATGTGTAGGAATAGAAGGATGGAAAATAAGGGAGAATGGAAAGTAAAGACATTTCCAGAACAAGTTAACAAGAAATAACCTGAAAAGTAAATTATTATTATCAGTTGATTTAGTATCAGGCCAAGATGGTATAGAATATCGAATGTACAAAAAATGTATTGACTGAAAAAGAAGGAATTTTGTAAATATATTGAATGAATGGGTGAAGGAAGTTTTTTTATGAAGAGTTATGTAGAGGGATATTAAAATTTAAATGGAACAAAGATGAAAAGAATGAAATAGAAAACTGGAGACTTGTCAGACTAAATAACATGGGTTATACAATTTCTATGGGAATAATACAGAGAAGAATGAAAGAAAGAATGAAGGATAGTATGAAAACAGTGGCATAAAATGGAAGGGATGTTAAGAACTCTTACTGGTTGTGAGAAAAATTGTGGATGATGTTAGAATTAAAATGAAGGATGTGAAACTTATACTAGGTAATGTTAGCAAGGCATTTGATATGATATATATATATATATATATATATATATATATATATATATATATATATATATATATATATTATAAATAATATTATAAATATAATTATATAAATATGTAATATAATATATATATATAGGAAATGATGCTTTGTGGAATGTTGTGGGGAAGTATAGAATAAGTAACAGAATTAGGAAAGTGTGTAAGTCAACATATCAGAATAATATGGTGAGAATGTTACTGAATGGATGACTGAGTAATGAAATATACATGAAGTGTGATCTAAACAAGGATGCCCCATGAGTGGAATATTGTTTCCATTGGTGATTAATATGATAGTGAGTGAAGTAGCTTATAAAATGAAAGATGCTAGATGTGTGATACAAACTGAGGTGACATAAGAGGAACATGTAGTTGCAGTTGCTAAGTACAGAACATGGATGAGGAAATTACTGGTTTGTCTGAATGGATGTTTAAAGGAAATTAGAATGACCTTGAATAAAGATAAAAGTAAGGATTTGGTTGATGTGGTGAAAATTCAGAATATATATTTTTCAGTGAATAAAGTCTCTTTGCTAGGAATAAAATCTGGGAAAAATTATGTAATTATGATGCAATGGAAAGGGCTGGTTAAAAAAATGAAATATGTTTGTTGTGGGGTTGTATAGATTAGCTTTTAGGAAAAATATTTATCTGGTGAATTTGGTTTTAATGATAAAAAGTATATATGGCAAATGTTTATATGATACCAATAAAATTTTCTTTCAGACATAGTTCAAAACTCGACCCAGTGAAAATAAATGTGTTGTATATTAGTAGAAATGAAGAAAGATTGGGGTTACTAAATCCGGTTGTGTATTCCACTTCATTAAAACTTGTATTGAGTACTGAAGTGGTTAAAAGAAAAGAATGAGGGTTTAAGAGTAAGAATGTTTAATTATAAGTACCAAAATTCTGGGACATCATGTGAATAAGAAAAGGAATATGTGTATGAAGAAATTAAAGATTATCAAGAAAAAAAGCATTGAAAATAAAAAGATTGAAAAAGATAAAAGAATGTGGTTTAACAATGTGATAAAACAATATTATAATGTAACTCTATAGGTAAAATTACCAGAGGAAGGGACTGAAGCTATTTAAATAAGGAAAAAGTGGTGTACCAAGATAGTAGAGTGCCAGGATTTCCTATGGAGACTGGTAGCAAGTAAATTACTAGTAAAGGGGAATATGCCATGTAAAAGAAAGCTGAAACAGTGTGCTTATTCTGTGTGGAGGAAAAAAACAACAAAGCATGTTTTTAGAAGTGTAAAAGAGTACTGAAACTCTGGAAAAAGTTCTGTGAAAATTATTTTGATGGAATATTAATGATGTCAGCAATGTATATATAGGACGGCAACATGGTAGAGCAGTTAACTTTGTCATCTCACAGCAAGACATTCTCTAGTTTGATTTTCAGCTGGGATGCCTTCTGTGCAGAGTCTGCATGTCCTCCCTGCATTCCCATGGGTTTCCTCCAGGTACTCCAGTTTCCTCCCACAGTCTAAAGACATGCAGCTGGAGTGTTTCTCCCTGGGCCTCCACTGAAAATAGGCTTTGTCCTAGTCAGACTTTCCCTGTCAGCAAATGTTAAATAAATAAAGAAATATATAAATATGATTATGTATGGATATTATAAGAAGAACTAATATGTAAGAAGGGTAGATAATAATTTATTTTAAGTAACAGGGATTATTTGAAATGAAAGACTGAATGTAATTTTATTTAATGGGGAATGGATTTTGGCAGATATATTGTGAAAAATCCAAGTATGGTTGTGGAAGAAGTAGTGGGGATCATTTATGGCAGAACAACAATGAGGCTGATATAAGAAAAATGAAAAATAATAAGAAATAGAAATGTGTGTATATATATATATATATATATATATATATATATATATATATATATATATATATATATACATATATATATATATGTGTGCCTGTAAATCTGTAAATAATGCTTTTTATATTGTGTTAAATAAAGGACTACTACTTTTTCTAATAGGTGCTGTGGGATCATTTACATCCACATGAGCTACTGACAATTCAAGCAGTTGGGACCTCAGTTTAACATCATATCCAAGGATTGACACACACAGGAATGCAGCACCCACCTCATGCTGCACTGCATTGCCAGCAGTCCATCTAGCTGGTGTTGGAATAAAACCCACAGCCTTCTGCACCAAAGGGAAGTGTGTTGGCTTTTGTAGCACTGATGCTACACAGTTAATACCTAAAGTGTTTATTCCATATGACTTTTCTCCAGAAAAGCACCACCTATGGTCTGTGCTGATGTCCTTAACCCTGATAATTTTGGATACATTCTGCTGGCATACCTTTTAGTTTAATTGGCCTTAAATCTGACGTTTCCTATCCTAGAGGTGGAAAAAACAGCATATTTTAGGGATTTGAGAGGAACTCAACACAGACATGGGGGAATATGCAAACTCTACACAGAGAGTGACCAGATGTCATGACTGAATACTGGACCTCAAGTCTTTGATGTGAAATATTGATGGATTAGATACCTTTCATTATCCATAGCTGGCAGTTGACACTGTTGGACTGAGAACCTCAGCATGGTTAAAACAAAAAAGTAAACCAATAGGCAGACAAATAAATGGAATATTTAAACTATGTTTGCTATTATATAGCACTTGTTAACATCTGTAACAGTGGAGCTTGAACTTGGGATTTGGGTATCACAAATGTCATCATGTGTTGACCTGTATGGAAGATGGTGTACAATTTCTTTGTGGCTGGAAAGAGAACATCTTTCTTATTTTATATAAACAACATTTGCAGCTTCAAGGACATAATCATTTGTTTTTCAAATAGTCTAGGATAGCAGTCAATAGTATGGGACTCAACAGTTTAATCATTTGAAAAGGATCACACATTCTGATTAGGAATTCTTTTTACTTTATTCATTCAATCCTTCTATGCTTTCTAGAGTTTACTCACTAGAAATGAAAATTACCAGAAGTATTATACCTTTCACATTGTAAACTTGTCAGATCACTAGTATCTGGCTTTCAACATAACAACTCATCCTAATGAGTCATACCCTGTAGAGCTTGCCCTTAACTCTCTTCCAATGTGATTGGACTCTAAGGGTCAATAAATTATGTGAAACCACACTAAAATTTCAAGGAATATCCTTAATCTAGTTGTTTTAAGTATTGTCTTTCATAAAATAATGCTTGAATCCTCAGAATGCAGTTACACAAGCAAAAATACTTACATGGAATGATGTTTAGTCGAAGATGAATTAACATAAACCCTTTTGTTTTTTGGTGATCCTTGAGGTCATACTTTTCCACAGTGTTGTGCTACCACAGAGGGTGCATGGAAGGTTGTGCCCCACTGCTAAGAGAGCTTTTTGAAAAAACAGTTGGGAGTGTATTTTGGCAATTTGTTTTTGACATAATGGCATTTAATGCAAATGCTTTCAGTCTGGAGACATAAATCTAAATCCTCAAATATGGTTGCTCTTAAGGATATTAGAGTAGAACTGCTCACTTGAAACATGACTACTTCAAGTGTCCTTTACAGCAAGGTGGATTGGTTTGGAGTTAGTAGAGAAAGTGATGGAGGATGAAAACTAATAATTTTCTGAAATAAAATTACAGTCTAACAGTCAGTAAGCTTTGAGAAGGCTAGATACGTAACTAGGATAATTGCAAAAAGTGTTTTTGTCATCTGTTTCAGGTCATTGATATATTATACTTTTTATTCTATCTTCAGCAGATACATGTTTGTTCAAAGTAACAGTCCAAAGATTTTCTTGTAGTCTCACATGGTTTCTTGATCATACTTGAGGAAACTGTTCAGATATATTGTCTGGTGGGACTGCTTAAAATGGACAAAACAAACGGAGGAAGAAAAACCACTAAGAAAACTCACTCAACTGGCAAAAAACAAAAATTTATTGAAGTGCTTTTCGTCACTCTTAATTGAGGGACTTCTTCAGATAAAAAAGACAGTTAATTCCACAATTTAAATAGTCTGCTAATGAAATCATGTGATTCATAAGACCATATGACTAGTAAACCGAAACAAATCACATGACAACAGCCTTCTCATGAATATCCAAAACCTAAAATCTTGTCTTTCTACACATATTTCATAAAAATCTTCTTTCCTTAGCCTCAATTGCTAAATTTAAATAAATTCTACTTAATAATTTCATAAAACTTTTTTGTATACAACACTATAAAACAACAAAAAGGAAAATAAACATGACATACATTGTTTCTTGGAACAATACCTAGATTTTTTTATATATCTGTTATGTTTATTTTCCTTTTTATTGTTTTATAGTGTTGTATACAAAAAATATTTTAGGAAATTATTAAGTAGAATTTATTTAAATTTAGCAATTGAGGCTAAGGAAAGAAGATTTTTATGAAATATGTGTAGAAAGACAAGATTTTAGGTTTTGGATATTCATGAGAAGGCTGTTGTCATGTGATTTGTGTGTGGTTTTACTAGTCATATGGTCTTATGAATCACATGATTTCATTATCAGACTATTTAAATTGTAGAATTAACTGTCTTTTTTATCTGAAGAAGTCTCTCAATTAAGAGTGACGAAAAGTGCTTCAATAAATTGTTGTTTTTTGCCAGTTGAGTGAGTTTTCTTAGCGTTTTTTCTTCTTAATATTGTCGGGTGGGAATATGAAGAAAATATATAAATATTCTACTCAGAGAAACTGACTTTCTGATGAGTAGATCCATATTTTTTAAGGGCTGTATAGCACTATTTACTGTTTTTATTTCCAGAGGTAAACTGAAAATAATTAACTACTTTCATGATCCATCATCTCCCAAAGAGAGTGTTATCTCAGAGGAATCACAGGATGTTCAGGACTACTAAGTCTTCTTCATAGGTCAATAGGTTCATAGACCTTTACTAAGCTAACAACCACAAGGGCCTTTTTAAGGCTAGCTATGCAACCCAAATCTCTGACAAGTTCTGGTACCATTGATAAGTATAAGCAAGGGCTTGGGAGATGAAACATTTGCAAGTGGGGACCTGGGAAATGAACCATTTGCAGGTTGCCTGTGTCCATTAGAGACATAGGTGCCAAGGCAGGGATGAATTTCATGTTTCCCATCCAACTGTCCAAGTTACACTTGAATTGGGTTAGGGAGAACTCTGCTTCACATGGATGGAGAGCCTGTTCTAGAGATTGGGTAGTCTCTGGGATGCATGCCTCTCTCTCTCTCCTGCAGGTCCTATTACATCCAGGCAAAGATTAAGTCTTTAGAATGGGTAATTCTGGTATTGTTTGTTTTGTACTGTTTGTTTAGTATTTATGCAGGAGGTTCCTCAGAGTGGGGTCTGACAATGCCCTGCATGCTAGGCATAGATTCCCCTTCAACAGTCTGTAGGAGACATAATACAGGGACAGGGCCTTGTGGCAATCTGCACAGAACACTTTACTTTCACCTTGTATTCTTTTAGTGAGGAAGCTCTGTGGATGTTCTATTTGTTGGATATGCCTGATTATGTACATACCAAAGGGAGAACTGTACTCAGTGATAGGTCTGATAAATGCTGACTACAGTAGAACAATGACTTCCTTGGACATAGATGCCATACCTTTGTTTATAAGGTGAACAATGTAGAATGATTTGCTCACTATTGTAAACACACAATGATCAAAGACTAGATTACTGTCTATGTGTGCCCCTAAGTCCCTGACTTCTGGGTAAACTCTAAGAGGTGTGCTGTTGATATAATAATTACTAGGGGTGGATGACTTCCCAAAGGATATTATTATGCATTTCTTGGTATTCAGTTTTAGTCTATGTCTCTGACACCAGTTGTTTGTCTGTGTCAGCCCTTCCTGGAGAACATTTGTGTCAGTATGGGATTCAATGACATCTCCTAATTTGCAATCATCTGCAAATTTAGTCAGCCAGAGACCATTGACATTGGCTTGATTTCAGAGAAGTAAATGCCAAAACAGACTGGTCCAAGGGCTGATCTCTGAGGAACACCACTTGTGAACGGTCTCTTTCTAGAGGTGGACTCCCCAGTTCTAACTTCCTGGGTCCTATCTGTGAGCCAGTTGGCTAACATCTTGAGTTTGTTGACGATGACTCAGTGGGGTATTGTGTCAAATGCCTTACCCAGGTCAAGATAGGTATTGTGAACCATTCTGCCCTCATCCATTGCTTTGATGACCTTCTCAAAGAAGTCCACCAAGTTGAGAAGGCATGATCTGCCCTTGATGATACTAAACTGTGATGGATCCAGTGTCTGGAAGTTTAATATAGCATTATTGATCATTTCCATGATACTTTTTTCCATGGATTTGCATATAAGACTAGTGAGACTTTTTGTTCTGTAGTTTCCAGGGTTTATAGATGGCCCACCTTTGTGCAGTGGGATGACAGTTGCTGTTCTCCATTCATGAGGCACAAAGCCTATTTGGAGGCTACAGTTAAATAGCAATTCCAGACGGACTGATAGGTCATGTTTCATGCTATTTAAAAGGCATCCTAGGATATTGTCTGGGCCCACTGATGCAGTGTTCTTGGCCTTAGAGGGAGCATTAAGGACCTATTCATTAGTGCAGAGGTGTTCACAGAAACTCTATACAAGCATGTTAAATAGCTGCATAGAGACAGCTGTACTAAACAGGAAGAAGTACAGAGCTAACTCAAAAAACAAGCCACCTGGTGTAATCACAAAATCAATAGAAACTTCCTAAAGTCCTGACATTTCTGGGAATACCTAGCCAAAGCATTGATGTTGTCATTTTTCTTTATCTAATATGTGTTCCTTGGTTTTGTCTACTAATCTTCTTGTGGTTTTACCCACATAAAAATTGTCACAATTTGAAAAGCTAGCAATGTATACCAAACTGTCACTCTGGCAACTGTACCTATCTTGAGCTATCAGAACATAATTGATGTGCTTAAAGTAAAAGCTACCTGCTGTAATAATAAACCTACAGTAGGAACAATTCTGACAAGAATAAGTGCCAAAAGGTCTAGGGTTCCCACTACCTTGAGATACTGAAAAAGATATTTCCAAAATTTGTTTAAAATTTCCACACCTTCTTGAAAATAAAATTTGGACTATGCCATAAAACTTTTGAAAGTTCCTGATTCCCCATTATTATCTTCTGGTTATTGGCAATACTCTCACGAATTATGGGGCCATCAACACTCATTGGCTCTGCTTCATGACATTGTTAGAAATGGCTCTAAGTTTTTCTGTTGGATAACCATGGTGCTGAAATAAATCAATCAGGGTTTCCACTTCCTGAACAAATGTCTCCTCTTCAGTAATTAACCTATTGATTCTACCAACTTGTCCTCTAAATTTATTAAACTTCATAAAGGTTGAATGAAAGCTATCAAAGTTGAGATAATTGTTGGTAAAAGTGTCTTTACAAAAAATATTACTAATAAACCTGTTCTCCTTTGCACCCATAGTAATTTCAATATCCAAGGAATGAACAGTTGTCCCCTATTATTTTCCACAAAATTTAACCATGGTACACTGTTGTTAATCTTTTGAAGCAATTCTTTAAAAGAAGGGACATCCCCAGTCCAAATAAAAAACAACTCATCAATGTATCTTTTGTAAAAACTATCAAATTTGAAATGAGGCAACTGACACAAAAATTCTTGTTCCCACCAACACAGGACAAGGTTTGCAAAAATGAGTGCTACCTGTACCCTCATTACAATGCCACTAATTTGCTGAAAAATGCTGTCTTCAAAAATAATAAAAATATTACTAAGTACCAACTCCAATAACTGACAGATCACATTAATATCTAACTTGGAGTGTTCAACATATTTACTACGATAAAGCCTAACAAAATCAAGAACATCTTCTTGTTCAATGAAGTACATAACAAACAGACATCTATGTGCATAAAAATGTTTCATTATAAGAAAAAGAATAGTTTTTAAGTTTATCTAAAAAGACCCAAGAATCATTTAGGTAAAACTCAGTAGT